>NC_142025.1:12143079-12313496 GCF_049901735.1 Notechis scutatus | reverse complement strand
CATGTCTTTGTTCTTTTAAATCTTCTCTTCCAATCTGTGGCTGCAATCCTCTAATTGGTCTTCCCCTCAATCCCAACGTGGCCCTTTTGATACTGGGCAAACACACAATCTCTCCTAGACTTGCCCCCCACCCACCAAGTTTATGTTGATGTCACAATGCAATGATTATAGCAATAAAATATTGTGTTCCTTTTTGGAAAGGTGGCCATAAAAAGACCTGGGACTATGTGTACCATATTTTATTTGATTTTTACATTATTTATTTATTTATTTAGTAAGCAATTTATATGGCTGACTATTTAAAAGCAATGATATTAAGTTTCTATACATTACATTACACACAACAGTTTTTGCATTCTTACTGCAGGACATTTAAATTTTCCATACATCCTTATGGAAGTCCTTTATAAAACTGATAAAATTCTGTCAATAAGGACTTTGCATTTTGTGTTTTAAGGACTTTGCATTTTGTGTTGTGTTGGTGGATGTTATCGGAGACTTCTCAAGCAGGGCAAAAGAATAAACCTTATCCATTTTTCTCAAGCAAGATTATCCAGATATTTCCAATGGTAAGCAGTCAGAGCCTTTGCTGCTAAAAACAGGAAAATAATATGGTTCTTGTTTTGAAACCTTTTGTACCTTCCATTAAGCACAAATAATATGGATAAATTTGGTGTGAACTCAACTATTTGTTTGGTTATTGCTCTCATTTTATTAAAGGAAGTTACCATTCTATTCCACAAAATGTGAATTCCATCTCATGCTGTTTATTTAACATAGAATGAAATTGTTCTTCAAGCTTTGGAATGAAATGCATGTATTTAATGGCATTTCAAGGCCACTCCAAACACCAAAGGACTCTGGGTAGCTGACAAACAATAATGCAACTAAAGTAAGCAACTAATCCAAGAAAATTTATATTAAAAACCCCAAAACATTAATATGTGTATTAGATTTGGCTCACATCTGGGGATCCAAGAGAGGCAGTAAACTTTACAAATTAGGAACAAATCAGGGGAAATAAACTGAAATTCAATCGAAGTAAATGATTTTAAGAGACAATTTGAAGGTGGCCCTGGATCTACCAATTTCCTCAGATGCTAAGATACCTTATGATTACCAATTATGGCCTTTCCCAGAGATGCAATCTAAGTTATCTCTGGATTCATGGAATTTTAGCAATTGTACAGCTTTGGGAGTATATTTGGAAAAGTTAAATGAACAAAATATGGATTATTTTCTTCCAGTCATGTTCAGCAGGTGTACAATCAGCCAATTAATATTTTGGCTCAGTTTAAAATTCTGAGTTCGGCCTTTGAAACCCTAAATGGGTTGAGCCCAAACTTTAAAAAACAGAGAAGGAACAGGAAACCTGAAGGATAATGTAAAGGGAAAAAATGCATATTGGAAATGGAAATTAGATCAGATGGCAGAAATGGCAAACAGAAATATGAAAATTTTATCAAAACTAAGGAACACTAAAATAGGAAGTAATAATCAAACTACTTCAATATTTCTTGAAAGAAAATGCAAACAGTGGCAAAAGAAGAAAGCACCCATCATTCCCTATATAGGAAAAGAAACTGACATGGGGCAGATGATAGAGAGGCTGTGCAAGGGAAAATTAACCACTAAGCCCTCCGACTGAGATCAATACAAAGCATTAAACCAACCAAAACTGCAATTAGATAGCATTTAATTTAACAGCATGTGGCACTGAATAGCCTTTATTTTTTATTATACACATACACACATGCTCCCACACAGAGGCTATTCCATTCTCCATCATGAACAATCCAGCATTGAGAATTACAGACTAATCTATCATGAGGTCCAGGGCAGGTTGGTAGACCATTATTCCCCCTCCCCGTTGAGAGAGGAACTAACCCAAAGTCATCTAACTGACCTCGTACCCAAGTGAGAACTAGGAGCTGGGTCCCTCATCCCTAATCTAGCACCTTAACTACTACTTTACACTAGCTATAATAAGCAGTTAATTATAAGCCCAGGCCCTGATCAAAAATACAGATAGAAAAATAAAAAAACAGAAAAATAAAAATTCATTCATACAAGACGAACTCTGAAAAATACTGGCAGAATATAGAGCAGGGATGAATTTTATTTTTCAGAGAGTGGTGCTTTTTCTGAAGGGCTGAATCCAAGGTAGTTTAAAGATAAAGCATGTTGGAAGAAAGAAAGAAAAGGAAACTGCAAGGGGACCATCAACTATGATAACAAAATAGGAGATCAAACTAAGTGACATGCATCGTATCTCCATTTAAACCAATTATGTTGAAATATGCAGAAATACATGGAAACCTGCTTATGCCAATGCTATGCAAATAAAATAAAATTTTATTGCAGAATGCTCTTTGTCTTTTGCAAAAAAAATTAAATATTTTATTTTTGTTCTGCCCTTATTATTTTTATAAATAACTAAAGGTAGCAAACACACCTAATAATTAGGAGATCATGCATTCCATTATTATTTTTTCTGCAGTCTACGAAAGCATGTGGCAACCCCAAAACTATTTCTAAAAAACTGAAATTAACACTCATATTTGATGCCTATCATAAAATATTGGCTCAAAATGGTCTTATTTTAAATGTTGGTGAATTGTCATTTACAAATATTTCAGCTGGGGAGGGAGAGATTAAAACCTAAGGTCATTACCAACTTTCCAAATATTTTTCATAAAAAAATTCATTAACATCCCCAGCTAGCAAGCTCTTGGAACAAAGGTCTTTAAAAAAACAAATAAAATAATAGTTTATTAATATATTACAAGAAACCAAGGCTCTTGTGACATTTTAAAGATTACTTCCAATCTAATAAACAGAAGTGACACAAGTTCTTATGACAGGAATTGAGACCAAAATTGATTTATTAACAGTATTATTATTATTATGTATAATTTAGTATTATACATAAACTTATGTGTCATATAAAATGCTCAGGAATAGGCTTGTTGATTCTTTCATACTGCCCACAATTGAGATGTTTTAAAAATATTGTTGATAACTAAAACTTCATTTTATTTCAAATGTGCAAATGGCATATAATACTATTTCACTAATATCTTCAATATTCTCCAATTTATACATCAGATGAAGTAGGCATCTGCCTTCGGAAGGTTTCCCTAAAACATACTTGCTTATTTTTAAAGTACTGCTATCTTCCCACTTTGATAGATAGATAGATAAACAGATAAAGGGGATCATACAATTTTATCAATAAGTACATTTATTTCACAAAGCATGAAAAATTCTCATGGATCATTTACCAACTACATAAACGCATCTGAAACAATCCCTTAATGACCTCATTTAATTAAGCAAAGCCTGCGAATTTAAATCCTCCAGAAATGATACTTCACAGCACAGCATTAAGAGAGCCTGGTATTAATTTTTTTAATTAAAATTAAATGTATTGTGGGTTTTTTGTTCCAATTTAATGCAACTTTCAACTACTATAATTTGCGGCTTTGACATGAGGCTATTACATATTTGCTCCAGTGACAAACAATACAGGAGTGAGGCCACCACTTTTAACTTATTCACCAAATTGAGGTGTAAATACAAAGTTAATGGAAAGGAGGTTGTTAAATAAAGTGTTCAGTTAATGCATTTGCCACTTCTTTAGAGCTTTAATGATCAACAATACTGTTCAAAGTGCACTTGATTCTGAAAAGTTTAACGAACTATGGAAGTGAAGGTCATTCAATGCCCCCCCCCCGCCCCCCGCATTTTTCTCTCAATAGATGCTGGATTCTTATGCAGCTGTAGCCAACTTAAAACTGTGGTTAACATCTCTTCAACTAAATTAATGAAAAATGTCAACAAGAGATCATTAGGCGCTATGTTAATGGAACGCTAAAAGGCATTAGGCTTTTAATAACTCAACAATGGATGACAGGTATCTTTGGGTATTAAAAAAAAAGTTGGCAAAGAGATATTATTCATAAGACACCCTGATATGGTAGGTTCCCCAAAGGGAGTTTGGTGTGCTACTACCATTCTCCAGAAAAACTTCAGACTCTGCCAAACCTCAGCAAAACTCATTTATCTTGTCGTAGGAAGCACCAGAGCATGTACTTCCAGCTGACAGAGTGGCATTCTCTCACCACACACCACTGCCTGAACTGGAATATCCTGCTCCCTCTGTGGGTCTCAATCAACAGAAAGACTGTAATGCTAGCACTCCTCATTAGGACTAACAGCTGTCTCCCCAGTCACACAGAGACACAAAACTGTTTTGCATAACAATCTGCTGAAATTTCACACTGGGGCTGGGTAGGAGGAGGTGGGGGCAGAAAATATGAGGCAGAAAATGCTGGACCATGAAATGGTGATGCAGAGTGCGGTTTGGAACAGCTTTGGAAAAAAATTAACACTGTGGTGTCCATTTCACTCACATAGCACGACATTTAGACAGAGTTAAGAGCTTTTTTTAAACACACACAGATACCTTTTTTTTTTTTTTTTTAATAAAAGGGCCAACTTCCAGGAAGAAGTGTGTTTATTACCTTTAAAAATAGAGGTTCTAACTTATTTATCCAATTTGGAGCCTGTCCATCTCCCTTTAGGTGGTGTACAATTAAAACATAAAAACCATATAAATATTATATTCCAATATTTGAAGTTAAAAGGGGGGAGATTCATTTAATCATTAATTCCAATACATACATGTATAGTATCAGAAGCTATGAATGCTTGTATTTTCCAATCAACAATATAATTCCCTTTAAAATATTATGGCCTTTTCACATGGTGCAACATGTGCAGATGACTAGAAAATGTGTTACTCTGATACATGTAATATTTATTTTTAAGAACTATATTATGCAGCAATAGTACTACTGTTTTCAACACTCTCAAGGTTCATTAGGAATATTTATAACATGTACATATCACCAGTGTTCTGCATGCAAAGTTAACCATTAGTGTAGCTTTAAGAGGGGATTAAAAAGCAAAATTACCACCAACAAAACTGAAGCCTTCTTCTTTATACTACTAATTCAAGATGGTAGAACGTAAAAGTCAATATTTTTAAACATTTTTTTTATAAAATCAGAATGGATATCAATACTCATACTGAGATATTTAGAAAACTGGGAGCTTGCTAACATATCACAATATTCAGTGTAGGAAAGGTTTACCATGTTTTCAGCAATATATTTTAATTCCAATTATCCCTTCATTTTTCTATTATTATCGATCATTTTAAAGTAGCTGTTTCTTTCTCTCATCTGGAAGTCTTCATTAATTTGAGGTTACATAATATAGACCTTTTTCAGACAGAAGTGATTGAAGCCAGTCAAGTCATTATTTTTGCAAATTTAATTTCAGTTACTTAAAAGTTACAGTTCAGTTGTCTGATATAAAAATAGAAAATGAGGACACCAGTTTCAAATCTTTGGATTAGAAATGAGTTTGGGAATATTTCCTTCCATTTACATATGAAATCCCCTGTTCACAAGCATCAAGATCTGATTTCTACAAGTCCTGCCTCAGAATACTTAAGGTCCTTTTCTGAAATTATTATGATATGCCACCTTTAATATATAATGATCCGCAATCTAACAAACACTGAATTATCCTGAGGTCCATTGATAATGGCCACAATGCACTCAAGCCATTTTAAATAAAAAACAGCCATAAAAGGAGAAATAAAATCCTGACAAATAAAATGAAACTGAAAAAAGAAAGAAATAGTCAGTGCCTGAATTTAATCCTTCAGACATTCAAAGTAATATTATAAACAATTATAATATTAAAATGGATATTGGATAGGTTAGTGGAAAATAGGACTACTTGTAGCTACCAGTTGTTATAACCATAAATTCCACAATATCAGTTACTAGAAACCATCAGTGAGGCAGCATTACTCAACCCATGTCCTAATATAGGTACAATCTCTACCTATTAGCTTCGAAGAAAAAAGGAACTGAGGTGAATAGATCTTTGGTCTCTTCCCGCATAGTTCTTCTGTTTTTACATATAATTGTCCTTAATCTTCATTCTGTGACCTATCCAAGTCTCACCCTTCTGCCCCTCTGACCAGATGCCTTACTCTTCTATAAAATGCTTGCTGAAAATAACAACTGAATAATTGATACTGAATTACAGATAGTCCTCAACTTACAATCATTCTGTGATGACCTGGGGCAAAGTATGGAAGCAATACAGCCAGCTGATAGTTCAGACTCTCCTTTATTGCTCCAGTTTTCCCCCAAATGCTCCCATGTTTATGGCAAGTTCCGGAGCAAAGCACTCACACACACCACCAGCAGCCTCTGGTTGCGAGTAGTCCACCAAAACGCTGTTAACAACAGCTTCAAGGCAAGAAGTCCAGCAAGACAAAGAAACAAAGCAGCAATAAGACAAGAAGTTCAGCAAAATCCAAATGTTGGCAATGGCACACAAAACTCCATGAATTCAGCGCTTGTTCCGATAAATGCCCCTCCCTATAGCATCTCCTTAACTTTGTCCCCAGGTATGCCTTGTGAAGGGGGGGGGAGTCTCCTCCTGAGTCGTCAGGTTGGCCTACGCTGCTCCCACCTGCTCCCTAGCCTCCGTGCTCGGGGATCAGAAAGGGGCAGTCCTTGCTCGTTGCCTGAGCTCCGTCACTCCTTATCTCCACTGCCTGGCCTCTCTTCCCTGCTCTCTCAATCATCCTGTCTCCGTTCTTCTTTGCTGGCTATCTGTCCCAGGCCCGAGGGACCTGGGGCTGCCTCGTTCTGCTCCTCCCCATGTTCCTCTGGAGCCAACAACACCGCCCCCCTCAACCTCCGTCGGCCCCAGCTCTGGCTCGCCTTCCTCTGCAGACTCAGGCTCCGACCGGGCCATGATACATTCATTTAGTGACCATTTCAAGTTCCAACAGCATTTTTAAAAAAATGACTTACGACCAATCTCTGCATTTACAACCACCTTGGTATCCCCAGGGTCATGTGATCAAAAATCGGGCATTTGGCACCCAGCATGTATTTATGACAGTTGCAGTGTCCCAGGGTCATGTGATCACCATTTGTGACCTTCCTAACTGGCTTCTAACAAGCAAAGTCAATGCGGGTGTGTGTCTGTCTCGATTTGCTTAACTACCTCATGATTCATTTAACAATTGCAGTATGATTCACTTTACAACCGTGGCAAAAAAGATTACGACAATGGGCATATGACTCACTTAACAATCATCTTTTTTCGCAACAGAAACTCTGGCCAAATTGTAGTTGTAAGTCGAGGACTATCTCTAGGCCCAGGGTCCATCCAGCAGAACCCTGATTGTAATCATTGGCAGTGCTGCACTTTTTCCAATCTCCCTAGTGATGCTACAATTGAAGCTGACACCTCTGGTTGCAAAGCAACACTGTATCAGTAAGCCTACACAACAGCTTTATTAGAGCAAATTAATTCTGAGCACTATGTATATTCAATTAATACCACATGAAAGTTCATTACCATCACCATCTGATATAAAGTCACCACATCCCACAGAAAAAAATGTGCTTATTTCTCCGTCCTGTTTTATTTCTTAGAAGACATAACTCGAAATCAACACACTTGGAAACTCCAATTGAAATATGCTTCTAAAATTAAAAAAAAAAAAACCTCAACAAATCCTATGATTAAACATGGCATTCCTCACAGAAACTATAAATGGCTGAACATGGAAAGAAATATTTCTCATTTTGAGTTTCAAAACAGGATAAAGGCGCCATCTGCTGGAGAGAAAAAAGGCAATGCCCACAAAATAATTTGTGGGTTTTACTACATTTCAGCTATAAATTTACAAGTTGTGATTTTAAAATGTGCTGTCTGCGTTCATTAATATAATCTCAGCGTCTTGGCAACTGACCACTTGTCCAAGAAAAGAACATGCAATTCTTTTTTCTTTTTTTTTTACAGAACAGCAGCATTCAAAAAACATCTAGAATGGTTTGGTTGTTCCCTTTTCATGAGAATAATAGAGAACTAGCTGTACCATGTCTTCCACATATATGAAAGGGTACATCTTAATCCAATCTTTCTAGATACACATTCTCTACAAATAAGACCAGTAGATTAATAGGATCTCTTCTAGGTCTTTCAAATCAATAAGCATTCTTTGTCATTTAAAATTTAAGCTCCAGGATTTTAAAAGAAATTATTTCATAAAATCAATGCAACAAACTATAATCAGCAAACGCAGATTTCAATGCAGTGCTAGGGACATTAAAAAAGAAAATCTATGTTCTTTGTCATATTTGAATGCCAATAATCAAGTTATTACTTGACCTTGAATTTTTTCCATAAAGAAACTGAGAATATTCCCCCAGACTTCCTATGAGAAAAAAATTAATAACTAAATAAGAGCTTCTGTATTTGTTTCAAGACAAGAACTCCTTGAACAAGACACATGTTATTAGAAAAAAGTTTCATGGTAACCATTCATATATTCAGCTTCATGGCACTGCCAAAGGTAACAGAACTGACATCAACTCTTCACAATTTCTGTCAATAGAAAGCAACATACAAATTGGACCCTTCCGGTTTGCTAGCTTTCGGCGGCGGCAGGGATTTGCCACTGTGCGATCCCTGCTGCGTTCACTGCCAAGGTTCCCCCGATCCATTTGGATCTGGGGGATACAGCTGCCCTGTAGAGGCAGCGGAAGATAGGGGGGATCCGGCAAGGGGTTTGGGGGTACCGCAAACCCCCTCCCCAGCCGGCTAAACTCCCTTTTCCCGAGGCGGAGGAACGGCGGTCAGCAATGGCCACCACGAAGAAAGCTGCAGCCGGGTAAGCAAGAGCAGGAGGGAGAGAGCTGAAAGAGAAGTGAAAGTTGCTTCTGGCTGGGACAAGACGGGAGAAAGTTATTTGGAACCTTGAAAGCTGTTAAGTATCTATTGTTCCTTGCGAGAGTTACAAGCTGCGAATACCCTAAAGGGAAAAGTTTTTTTTTCTTTATTCGACTCTCCTTCCTAAAGTGACACCGGAAAAAAAATCTTTTTGGCTGTGAGTGGGAAGGGAGAGTGAAAAAAATCTGAGCAAAATTTGAAATAAGGAGAAGATTGCCTAGAATTGCAAAGAGTTTAAAAACTTCCAAAAAATATATTTGAAAAGGATTTGTGATTACTTTAACCCCAGAAAGAGAAAGTCAAGAAGAAGAAGGTATCTAAAAGAAACAGTCTGTTTGGATTGTTTGGTGATTTTGGAACCTTTGGAAATTATTTCTGATTAAATCATCTGGGTGGTTGTTTGGAAAAACTTTTTCTCTACACAATGGCATCATCTATGGGTGAATTGGAACTTATATATCAAAAATTTGAAAGAGAAAAACAAGGAGGTGAAGATGGACTTGGCACTATTTTCCAATACTTAGAAATGGCGATTTATATTTATGTGAAGCAGAATGAGGATGATGGGGATAAAGAAGAAGGAGAAGCCATCTTTGATGAGAAAAGGACTTTGATTGGAGAAGGGAAAAAGCGGAGGTCTTTAAGATCTGGAAAAACAGCCCAAAAAGAGAAGAATAAGGTGGAAAAGGGACATTATGTTAAGAAACAACAGAAAGGGGGGAAAGCAGAATAAAAGGGAGGTGGGGAGACAAGGGGTTAAAGAGGACAAGGAGAAGAAGAAGCAAGGGAGAAAGGATGGTGGGGAGCAAGATATTAAGAAGCAAAAGTTTTTCAGAGATAATGGATAAGTCTTATTGTTAATGGGATTCTAGAAGGTACATAAGATTGCATTTTTATATCTGTATTTAGAAGTAATTATAGAAAATTAGAAATAATATGTAGTTTAAAAGGTGATAAAATATTTAACATAAACAAGTGAAATTTTTGTTAAGAAAAAGGGAGTATTGTAATGAAATATGATCCAAGATTATGATGTGGGGGTAATAATCGTGGAAAGCATAAGTGTTCCCACAAAGGCATGACATTCAATTGAAATGGATAAAATGTTTAAGATATAAATGATTGTTAATATTAATAATTAGAAGATGGTATATTAGCAAACCTTTTGTGAAATGAGATTTGAAGTAGAAGAAGGAGGAACATTTCAATGAAATATTGAGCTATAATATGTGATGTGGGGGGAATAATTTTGAAAAATAGGGCTCTCATAAAAGCATGTGATTTAATTGAAAAGTAATGAGTTAAATATCTAAGATATGAATGAATATCAATATTAATGAATAGATTTGTATTATTTTTGATAATATAGTATAATTTTAGAATGTACCAGACAGAATACCAATGTAGGTTATGTATTTTATATTAAGTACTATAAATATAGAGGAAAAAGACAAAGGCATCATACTCCATATAGTGTATAGGAGAAGTACTTCTTCTTTTTTTTAAAAGAAGAAAAATAAATGATTGGCTGGAATAGAACAGACAAAGAATAATAAATATTACGATATGAATTGAGAGGAGATAAAAAAATAAAAATGAAATAAAATTGAGAAAATTTAAAGGAGAGGAGAAGTTATATAGAAAATTGAAAATGTTAAGAAGATATGAAATGGTATGTAAAATGAATATGAAATTGAACTTGTGTCTGTACCAAGAGTTTTAACCCGGGACTAAGCAACTTTCAGAAAAGAGATTTTTTATACTTTTATGTTTTGTGTTTATGTGTATTTATGTATTGTTTGTCTTGAAAAATAAAACTTGTTTAAAAAAAAAAGAAAGAAAGCAACATACAAATTGATCTTTCCAGTAAAAAAAGAACACATACAATACATTTTTATCATTTTGACATAACATTTATTTAAGTATTGAAGTATTAATTATATTAATTAGTATAATTCGTATCAAGTATTTTATCTATAAAAGTATATTGCTAAGCTATACAGAGGCAAACTGGAAAACAAACCAATGACCATGAATACAGAATGATGAAGAAAAATGAATCAAAATATACAATACAAAGATTACTGAATAACTAAAAGGAGCTCCACATGCAGGAAAGAATGCTGAAACAGTCATAAGTGGCATATTACATGATAAAACACAAAACATTTAATTTGGATTCCTGTTTATTTAATTCCATCCCCATTTCTCTCTGTTTTATTTGCTGATGAAAGTCTAATAAAATTTATCTATACATGATATTTTAGGAGAAAATAACTGAAAATGTATGCAATCTTTCACGATTGAATTGGATGTATCTTACTTGTCCTCAGCATTTATTAAAGCTTTAAATTAGGCCATAAAACATAAAAAAGGAAACTCAAATTTCATTTAGCATGAAAAATTCAGATAGAAAACTTTTCCTATATCAGTAGCTAAATACAATTCCCATGTTAAAAAAAACATTATAGGACAAAGTGGTCACTTACTCTGTATGGCCCTGAAAGACGTTCACAGAGTGAATAGAAGGGTCTCTGAAATCCCATAGACGGAAAGTTGTGTCACGCGATGAAGTTACCACAAGGCGCTGGGTGGGGTGAGTGCAACAGTGTGTAAGTTCTTGATCATGTCCTAAAACCACAAAGCAAAATATTATGAACTTTGAAAAGGCCTGACCTACTCACAAAAATTTGGGATGAAGAACATCAGAGAAACAATTATGTTCCGAAGGTTACCAAAATGGTCTTGGCAAAACAAGTTTGCCCAAACCAGATTAAAATTCTGTTCCAATATTACTTGTTCCCTATTGGAATATTGTGGATTAAATTCCACATTTCATCAATACAGACATTTTTAAAATGTAAGGGAACAAACTTCTGTCACTTTTGTATTGATGTGACTTATGAACATGATGGATATTATGTAAAGCAAATTTTGAGTATCTACCGTATTTATCGGCGTATAACACGCACAGGCGTATAACACGCATCTTCATTTTAAGAGGGAAATTTCAGGAAAAAAATTAAATTTCTAAATAAAAACTTTGAAGCAAAATAAGGGTAGCTCAGAACTTTTTTTTATTAATATTATTACCACTTATAAGGTAAATCAGTGGTCCCCAACCTTTTTTGTACCAGGGACCGGTTTCAAGCAGAAAATTTTTGCAAGGACCGGGGGAGGGGAAGAGAAGAGAAAGGAGGCTTCGCTCTCTCGCTGCTCCACCATCCAAGGAAGAAACTGCTTCAAAGAAGCGGGGGGCTTTTCCTGTCGCCGCAGCTATTCCGAAGCGCCCGTTTCACCCCCACTCCCACCCGCGCGCGCGCTTCAATCCACAGTGTCCCATTCTGCCTGCTGCCTGCCTGCCTTAGTTTCTGGTTGTTTGGGAGCAGCTTCGGCTGAGAATAATAACTATTCGCCTCTTTTACTCAGCCAAGCTGTTCCGATTCAACCATTAACGAAGGCAGGCAGGCAGGCAGAACGGAGCACTGCGGGCGGGCGGGTGGGCGGACGGGGTGGGGGAGAAACGGGCGCTTCAGGAAGCTGCGGCGACAGGAAAGCCCCCCGCTTCTTTGAAGCAGTTTCTTCCTGTGCTGGTGGAGGAGCGAGAGAGCGACTGAGAGAGCTGACCCAGAGAGAAGGACAGGCTTCGTTGCTTCCTCCCTCCCCTTCTTTCATTTGTGTCCTTGATCCCCGATCCCAGCAGCATTCACCGAAGGCTTCTTAACATTATATCGGCGTATAACACGCATACATCATTTGCCCCCTATTTTCAGGGGGGAAAAAGTACGTGTTATACGCCGATAAATACGGTATATGAAAATGGTATCCATGATTAAATAAAGCAGGGGCCATCGCTTCTTGCATGCTTTCAGAAACACATAATGCAGCCTGCTATCTGTAGATATTTATGTATCTGTGACAATCACAGAAGTATTTTTTATATTAGACCAGCTACTACGTTTTCCTCTATAATAAGAAATGTTCAGACACTAATATTAAACAAGTTTCCAGTTCTATGCAGTTTAATTTGGGGCTGCTAAAATTACTGCTTATAAAGGTAGCGAGTCTACTATAAAGCACAGCAATTAATCCTTGTTTTATTTTAGGATTACAGAGTCATAATGTTGCAACGTCTGTATGTCAGCTAATCCATTTTTCTTTCAGTTGCAATCATATGATCTACCAATAAACTATTAAAAAATGGTAAACTTGTTACCAGCAGAAACACACTAGCGCTATCTACAATGTCAAGGCCTGAAAACAAGGACTAGTTTAGGATTAGAGCTATGGCTATGAAACCTTCAAATATCTTAATGTGCATTTACACCTTTTTCTCCTGGTCTCTGGATTTTTCCAATTATGCTAACTCATTTTTATGGCATAGAAATTGGTAGTACACTATCGTTTTGAGGCAAGGTGCTGGAAAAAAAGGAATATTTGGCTCTAGAAAAGATTCTTTTTCCCCGAAAAGGAAATTACACTTCCTGATCCTGAAATGAAAAAAAAATCTGTTCTGCAAGTTGCATTAATATCTTATCTATCATATACCTCAACATTAAGTGTCATTGGTAGACCGAAAGGTCGCCAATCTCTGTTCTAGATGAACAGAGATTGTTCCAGCAACTGAGAAAGCAAAGTTAACAGTAAAAGATGCTGGAAATTGTAATTTAGCCACATCATTTTTTTCCATCTCTGGTTTAGGAAAGCTAGAAGAAACCATATAATCTGAACAAGAAAACTACCTAGATAATTCTACACTTCAAGGACCAAAAGCAACCCTAACAACTCAATCCCATCACCAATCCTCAGAAAACCAATTGCTAAAATAGATATTGCTAAAACTTGCTAAAACCATTTTGGAAACTGCATGAATCGAAAACATTCAACCTCTCTAGGAACAAAAATGTTGGCATCACCTATTCAAGTAGTTACTTTGTTAATCCTAAAGCAAAATATAAAGTGAGCTGAAATTTCACTGTACTCTTTTATTGAGCCAAATTTTAGCAAGGACAATTACCCATAATCTTTTTTTAATCAGGCAGATGGGCAGATTTTTTGCACTTTTACATCTAGTCAAAAAACTTAAGATTGCTCCCTGTAATGATAAAGTCAGAGTGCACTAAGATTATGTAGCAACTATAGAGGATAACTATATAACTATAAGGATTGGAAATAAAAACACTGCACCAAAATAATGACAATTTTTATTCCTGCTTTGTAAGAAAAATCTGTTCAAAAATGTAAATAAATTTACAATACAGTGGAATCTCAGGTCGCGACTGTAATCTGTTCTAGGACTACGATCGCAACCTGATTTGGTCGTGACCGGAAGCATGACCGACTGCGCATGCGCAGACAAAAAAATGTGTGGGCTGCGCATGCATAGAAGGGAAAATCGGAGCGGAAATGTAATCTGCCACGACCATGTTTGTTCAACACCCGATTTTGGAATCATGACCCGATTCAAAAATCAGGTGGATTTTGGGTCGGAACTTGATTTGGTCACAAACAGAAGTGCTTGCGATCCGACGTTCCACTGTTCGTGTAAATAAAACAGTAAAGTTAGCATTGCTATTTCATGTAGCCTCATATAAATAATACATAGATACACACACACCGAGAGGTCTCCTGCTGGTGGTTCATTCAAATGACAACCAGATCTGACCCTGCTTAGCTTTCTATCTGCAAAAAAAGGCAGCCCAATGCTACCATCTGCTGAGACTGCACAAGAGAAGTTAATAAAAGTTGCAGAAAAGAAATACCTAATGAATATGTAAAGCCTTGAAACTATAGTATTTTTCTCTTTGAAGTTTTCTTGTTCAGATTATATGGTTTCCCAAGTATTCAAGATAAGGAGCATGACTGACTTCAAAGAAGCAGCAAAATGACATATAACATCTTGGAATTTCACAACTGTCATAAATGGTGGGATTCAGTCTTCCTTGCCCTCAAAAGAAAAGTTTGCATTACAGAAAACTAAACTCAACATCCAACAACCAGCCAATAAGTGTATGTGGGAGGGTGGAAATAAAACTCCGCCACCCCAAAAAAGATACCTGTCAGAGAGTGCACAAGTTCAGATGTCTCTACATCATACAAGTTGGCTGTCCTGTCCCATGAAGCGGTCACTGCTTGCTTCCCTCCAACCAGCCAATCAGCTGCTATGACAACACCCTGATGGCTTTTTAGGGAAGTCAAAGGAACTCGGATGGTGGGACAATCACTAGAGCCATCTCCATCTCCGTCAGCCTCATCTTTATCAGAGAACTCAACTTCATCTTCACCGGACATTTGCTGTTAATTTTGAAAATATTTAATTTGCATGAAATTTTCCACATTAAATGGGTTGATCCAATTAATTCCTGACATCAAAAATATCTCTGGAAAACACAAAGGTCTCTAAAGAGAAAAGGAAGAGCTTAAAGTGCTTGGGATAATATGACACACGGAAACTGTTGAAGACTCTAAAAAGACATGAATTTAATAGAGAAGTGTGTATAAGTACTTGGGGAACAGAAAACACAATAAGGAATGTTTATGATTAGATGAATTTTGCAAACAAAATGCTATATCATTTACCTATTATTTGCTATAGGGATGCTATTCTTCAGATTCTAAACTATTTTGGGGACATCTGAAGTACATTGATAAAAACACTATTTTTCTAAATAATCCCAAGGAGATTTCCTTTAAAGCATTTATAAAGTTTTGATTGATTATTCAACAAGCCACTCTATAGTCATGCTCTACATTTGAATGGCAACTGGAAAATCCAACAGTGTTTCAAGGAAATTGATGGGGTCAGCTCTCCCAAGAAACGATATAATTGCTGTAAATACTAAAAATGTGGTTTCATAAATTTATGAAGTGTCACATATTAGTTGGTTTCCACTGATACTAAGCTAGTCATGATTTCAGAACTTTATGGCCCGTATGTTGCCAGACCACTATTTGTTAAATAAGGCATTCAACAATACACCAATGATATAAATGAATTTGGGGGGGGGGGATGCATTTTCTCCAATACTAATTTCCATCTGCATAGAGTTAAACACTAAGAATCCCAAAAATCATACTAGAAATCATAACTTACATTACAGTCTGTGGTAGGTTGAGGGGTGGGCAATTGCACTATGTATCTCCAAATATGAGCTGTCTGATCCCCTGAAGCTGTAGAACAAAATTAACACTCTGTAAACAGCTATTTTGATTTTAATTCTCCAAAGAAGGAGAGGAGTGGGAAAAGCAAGATATGTAAGTGATCTTTACTCTTTCCTAATTACTTTCTTTTCTAATATATAAGCCCTCTTTTTCAATCTGGAAATATAAATATTGAGTAGAAAGAACTAACTTCTCCTCTCATTCACTGAAAGAACCTGAATGGATTTTCCACAATACCAAAATCCTAGATGCACTATAAACCTATTCCAACTTAATCTGAAATAAATTAGGAGGTACACTTTTTTCTCAAGTATTGAGTAAATATAATTTGGCAGGATAAACACCATTTACATACCTGTAAGAGACACCTGTTCTGTTGGATGAAACTTTATGGAATTTACTGCATTAAAGAAAAAACAAACATGTTAGAAGAACAAATTTAGAAGAATACCTAATTTTCCATTTTGAACTTGATCTCTCTACTCATCCTGTTATACAGGAAAATATAGGTTTAAAGAAAATAGAGAATAAAGCCATTTTTGAAGAGGGAATTTCAAGTATCAAAATAAAAAACATAATTACTAAGAGAAAAACAGACTTCATATAGTACTGCTGAACAAAATCTCTTAACAGAAGGAATAGTTTAGCCGATCCATGAAGAACTAGTCCATAAATACTGTAATATAGGTTCCTGGGTAAATGATTCCATGCATAAGAAAATTGGACAAAAACTAGATATGGGATTGAGTGCATTAGGGATCATTATTGTACTTGATCTCTATCCAAAAACTTTTTACATATATTCTAAAAACTATTATTTGCCCTTCTGTTTGGAACGAGATTTTTACATGAATACCAGTATTTTAAAAACAGGTATTCCCCCTTCTGTCAGAAATAATACATAGCAGAATTCTACCATCTAGTTTTTTTAATGTGATTATGAAGATTTTTTTAAAGACAGATCTTATCTTCTTAATAACTCTCACATCTGAAAGGTAGAAAACTTATTTTTCATGCTTACTAAAATGGCACACCTAAAGGGCGTAAAGAATGGATAAGGTCATGTGGGCTCCTACAAAGAGGTTCTTAGATTTTCTACCCTAACTCCTATAGATTCTGAGAAGAGCCAACTTCATTTACTCAATACATATGCCATTATAACAGATAATTTTCCCTCATGATTCTTATTCACCAATATTTATTTATTCTTACCTGATCCAGCATGTCCAACATATTTGACAAGACACTTTCCTGTCTCTATGCACCACAGCAAAGCAGTATGATCTGTGAGAATTAAAAAACAAAGAATTGAGGAATTAAAATGATGGATGGATAGATAGATGTGGGTGAATAGGTAGATGGACATCTATCAAGATGATAAATAAGGTAGGTGGGTAGGTGGGTAGGTGGGTGGGTAGGTGGGTAGATAGATAGATAGATAGATAGATAGATAGATAGATAGATAGATAGATAGATAGATAGATAGATAGATAGAAACCTAGCCCATAATCTGTTCTTATCTAATCATTAGAAATGCAAAATACAATCTGTGGCTGAAACAATAGATAAGATTATTACCAGCTGATGCTGTCCCAAGGACCACAGGTTGAGTTTTTGTGACACTGACATCCCAAATGCCATCTCGATGACCAATATACTCTTTCACTAGCTGACATATTGCTCTGGATGTTGTTGTTTTGAAACTGGAGACTATCTAAGGAGACAAAAGGCAGGTATCTGATAGGTAGAGAAATTACCCCCAGACTCTTGCAACACACAACATAAGACCCATTGAAGCACTGCACTGTAGCAAATCAATGGATGCATAAGCTTTAGCATATTCTCTGGTACCAAATTTGTCCTAGGATGCTGTTCTATGTAGATACAACAGACGAATTTGGCCAGATTGAATCTTTTTAGGATATCATAAAAGCATACAACTCTTCTGATATTTTTTCATATCTTATGATAATACAAGTGGGTATAATCTGCAGAGCTCTTTTTCTTCTATATGTTGTATGCACCATACAAGCCATCTTATTAAACAGAGCTAGCTCAAAGGGATTAGGAGGGAAGAATGAAAAAGATGCATAAAAATTCAAAGCTCAGAGCCATATGAAGTAGTATTCATATTAACTTGGAAGTTCAGACCAATTCCTTTTGTATGACAATGAAATGTTCTTTTCAAGAAGTACCAAAATAATATAATCAAAATTTTAAAATCATAAGAGAAACATGAAAGCAAGAATGACTTATTTTACTGTCTCTAGAGGAATAACTGTATTGGGTGGACAGAAGAAAACTTTCTCAAGTTGGAACTGCTATATATTTTTAAAAAATCAGCATGGATAAGCAAGCAGTAGTTCACACTTTAAGTGACACAGCCTGTGTGCAAGGATTAGCAGTGCAGGACTATCAGTTTACTGGATTAGGTAAGTGCTGGGTCACTGAACTGGAAGAAGTAAATCAGTAATATTTGCTGGCTGGAGCAAACTAAGCTAATATGAGCTATACTAATGTGGCCACCTGAAGTATTTTTTATGCAATAATTGGGTTCTCTTTAATGGGTAGAAAGCGGGATCCATGAGTGATGCAGTAGCATAATGAGCAGGAATGAAGAACCATCAGTTAGTAGGGCCTCAAACAAGGTCTCACCCTCAGGTTCCACACTATTCTCTAGATTCTTACTCTATCCTACCAAGAGCTGCCAAAATGGTTTGAGAAAGAACAAGAGACTCAGGTACGGCCAGCATTGTAGTCAATCCCTCTGGAGGATGTGGAAGAATGTCTCATTTTAGCCACTCAACTTCCCTCATCAGAAAAAGGTACAAAGTGGTCAAAGTCTTTTTTCATCCACAACAGAGTGGAGAAAACTACTAGTAGTTCTGTACTTGGTCTTTCAACGGCTGTCTTTGTCTTTGCATGTTAACAAGCAGCACCATCGATTTTTATCCCATACAAAATGCTTTTTCCCCCTTTTTGACCCTGATGTTTAATATTATCCAATCCAGATAAACAGATTGGGACTAGAGCTAACCTTTATATCAGATATACATCTTCATCATTTAGTGTTTGGACAGAAATCATGTAAGAACTTTGCTATGTCGTTTATATAATTTACGCTAATATCTGCAGCCTTTCAACCACATTTACTCAAGCTGCTGGATCAAATTCTAGATCTACCTGCCACCCAGTACTGTACTATCAGTAGATACTCTATATATAGAACAATACCACCTATTTGGACCTATTGTGTAGGCATCAAGAAATCACTGTGGAAATTGTTGTTTATGGTATGCTATAGTTGGGAAGTTGGCTAGATTGTGGTAGTTAGTGAAGACTTGCTAGACAGGGACAGAGAGCACAGATTGCTGTTCCAGGACTGCAAAAAGCTGAGTTAGTTATGAAATATGAAATAGTGTGCCCTCTGAAAATCCGTGCTGAACTGCATCACTATCCCCATTGTATTTATCTTGGCATATCCATTCAGAGTTCCGAAAGATGAATGTATTTCTATTCATTCAGAATTTATGACAAATTTTGCTACCATACAATATTATAGTTAATATAAAAATAGGGGGGAGGGATCCAATTGATTTCTTCAACACTAAACTGTCCTACCTTCTCAAGGCCATTGTCAAACTTTCATACTAGCTTTATGCCATCTGAGCATGAGTATCTATATTCTGAAATAAAGGTAAAACTTCCTGAGGCTTTTCGCCAAGCATTGGAGTAAGGGAATGATATAAAAACCAATGGGTTGTAACCTATTTTCATTGTACTGATTTTAATGACTCTACGTTAAGTATCACTAAGCTGGATCTAGCAGATTTCATGGTAAACTGAGGTATGCGACTGTCTAATATGACAAAATATTCATGTAATTGTGAAGTATAGAATTCCAAGAGTATTTCAATAGCAGTGAAAGATTATAGTTGGATACCTTTGCCACAGTAAATGACTAGGTATATACTGTACGCAATTTTTATTTTAAAATGATGTAAATTCTAAAATCACCCTAGAAATGAGAATCAACTACATAGTGTTTTTTTAAAAAGCCTAATTAAATCAAAATGAGATTAAATTAATAATTAAATTTTAAAAGGTATTATCTGATCATCAAACATAGCAAAACATCTATCAAATATTGTTATTGAAAATATTCTTAGGAATGTTTGGTGATTAAAAAAAATAAGGCATCTTATATTTGTTCAATTAAAATTTCAGGAGGAAAAAAATAAATTTAAGGACTAGAAAAAAGCTGCAACAATATGGTTTTCAGCTTTTACTTCTTTATTTATCTTTACAATAATGAAATGAGACTTATATGGAACTATAATTTAGTTATTAATGAGAAGAATTGTTTCCAAGCCAGTATAAGCAATAATTACTACAGATGCACTGCAAAAGGAACAGGTTAATTCTTGCAGAACTAGGAAAGGATTAGTATTGGAACCATAGTGTAGCATTAAGCATAAAACTGTCAAGGCAGTATTAAAATTCAATTGAAATTTAATACACATCTTCAAACAAAATGGAGTTATGTAAGAGTAGTGGAACAGTAGAATATATTATCACAACAGGTCTCCCATACCTTATCAGTCTTAATAAGACATAGTGAGGAATAAAATGTTTTAGTTTCCTCATAAAATCTTCTGCACCCCTGTAATTGACTAGTTTAATTTTCAGGGGCTACAGTGTTTTCCCCCTCTTTCTTTAAAATATTATCTTTAATGCTACTTCATATTTTGAGTTTCCTTTTACTTTTAAAACAATAATGGAAGTGTCCTTTCATATATCACAAACAGCAATGGGACAACATCAAAACTTTCTATTCTACTTCAAAACGTGAATAAAGGGGCCAGCCACTGTCCCAGTGCAATAGTCACCAAGTTATGTTCAGCAAGCAGAGCCAGGGAATCATACTAATATGCACACTAAACCACTACTATTAAAATTTCCATTTCAATTCTTAGCGTATATACATAGACAAGAGTTTAGAAATGCCCCATCTTACACTACAAAATGGGAGTTTTTTACACTACAAAATGGGTATGTTCCTTTCAAAAAGGTGACTTATAAATATGGGTGTTCCTAAGGAAGTCTAATCATGTGATAATAAAGTCAAGGCGATGTTGTTTAACTAGTTGCACATTCTGTTGACTAATCTGAAGCAAGTAAACACATTCTAAGAGCAGTACATGATACTGTGCACAGCAGAAGACAAAACTAGACTGTTTCCTGTCTAGCAAATGAGATAGTTCCCTCTTCAAATGCTCAAAGTTTTCAAATGCAAATTCACCATACTTTCTTATAATAATCATCCTGCTCACCATTTCAGTCTGGCAAGTTAATGCAAGAGGAATTTGTACTGTAGACTCCTGTAACAACTCCTTGGGCTTTCATTTAATGATTCGTGTGTGTTTTGATCACAACCATAAGGCACAGTTCTTAAAGGAAGACAAATTTACAGTCCCAAAATGTCAAAAATCTCATTCAAGGAACTTGCAAGAAGGGCAGGCAACATCTTGGTAATTTAAGGTTGACTTTTTCATTATTTATTTTGAGATAGTGAAATCCCCAAGAGCATAACTCAGCATGATTAAATCCAATGTTCTCAGGTTTTCTTATTAATTTTCAAACATATTTTTCTTTTCATTTTTTTAGTTTAAAGAAAGATACACATTTATGAGACATTCACCTCTGGGATTCAGCAGGAAGATTTGGGAACCACAGAAAATAGTGTGTTCAAAAATTACACTTAACCAACCTTTACAGATGCCAATCAGTTTTAAATACAATTTGCCATGCTGTGTTCCAGGAAACGAATTATTGTTCCTGAAAACCTCACAAAGCACCTCAAATTAGTTATGCAATTCTTAGATTCGCAGCCCACACATTTTATTCTTATATTTTGTGAATTTGGTTAATGTGGATGATTTTATTATTATTCTTACAGCAATCAATAAATGCTACTATTACTACAAAGCATTATTTTAAACATTTTCACCATACTACAACAAAAGATTGTTGAAATATTCCTATTTCTGAAACCTTAAAGGAAATTCATTCTCTTTTATGAACAGTTCAGACAATTTATAGATTTATATTATGATTTGTTAAAGAAATAGACCTAGAGAGGACCCACAAAGTTCATAATAAAGGCTCTTTGCCACCATCAAAGCTTGTTACATGGATCAGGCATTGGTGGCAAACAAATGTGAACATTTCTTCACCAAATGACTATGATATGTACAGACACTACATTATCTTTAAGAGCTACTTAAGCACTCAGATAGCAAGATATATAATGTGTATATTTAAAATAAATATGCTTATTTATTGAACTCCTCCCTAATAAGTGCTCTGTCTTCCAAGATTTGGGAATCTGCTCAAGACATTACTGTTTAACTTAGCTTCTGGTTAATTTTTGTCTTTCGATAGTACTGCTATTCTGCCTGCAGGCAGTTCTAGGTAGGATTATCAATTTATTTATGTTTTCAGAAGTCAGATTAAATTGTTCACTAACATTTTTTGTAAATCAAGTGTTTTTAACGAAGTACTTTTAAAATCAAAACTGAATTGACATTATAGCAACAAAAAAGGCAGACATAATGTGCAAACACTGTGCCAAGGAAGAGACTAAGCCTGCCGTAATAAAAACTATAGCCTACCCAATCTCAGGGATTCATAACCATAAAAACAGTAAACAGGAAACATTTCTTCTGTTAACAATTGATATCTATACGCAATACTTAAACATGAGCAGTAGAAAGTCCTCTAGGTAAAGCACCAATTGAGAAATATAATATCCATGAAGAAAAATTGATTGAAGTGAAATTCTGTATGTTCCACCACTCACTACTGTTTAGCTGGGCATGCAAATTGGCACACTGGGAAGCAAAGCAGTTACCCAAGAGTCGCCACCCCATATTTCCCAGCTTCCCACATGGAATTTGCGAGGTCCACCTGATCTCCCTGGGAAAGAATTTGAGCGCTACATAGCAAGTAAGAAAAGATAGGCATTCAGCACTTGCTTTCAAAGAACAGCAAATTTACAATACAGAATATACATACTTATATGTGATCTAAAAACTGAAGACTCTACTTTTTAATAGATTAAAGAAAACATTAATAGAGAACAAAATGCATTTTCATCCTTGAAGTGCATAATGACAGCAATACTGCAGAAAGACAAAGGATAAAGATGTTTTCTATTAAAAAATAACCCTGGCATGTAAACAACTGATGGTCAGATAGAAACTATTAAGTGGATATGACTTTGGATTGGTTTATGCAGTTTGGATAATTTCCAAGTATGAAAGAGATAATACTATTACATAACCTTCTCTCCTGCATAAGTGTAAATTACTTGCAGGTAGATAAATAATTTAGTAAACATTTTACAGTTGGTCCATGTTTGATAATTCTAAATATAAGTCGAATTAATGAGTTCAAATAGATGCAACCCAATTTTTGGAAAAGGACCTAATAAAAATGACTTTGAAGTAATGAGCAAAATGGATTTAACAATTTCTGTCTCCCGTGTTATAATTAACTGCTAAAAAATTTCTCACAATAAAAATAACTTTGTTTTCTTTGTATCTTATGAAAAAGCTTTTGACATTTACTATAAATTCATTTCATCGCTCTATTTTCTATTTTCTTTTCTTAATTATTTATTTACTGAATTATAACTAAAGGACAAGACCAAATGGCAATTCTATGATTAATCTTGATCAGCCTCCCAAAACATCTCCTATCAATCTCTGCAATGAGATGGGACTACACCCGGATGGCATCAACTTCAAAAGTTCAACCTCATGAAGACAGGCAGTAATAAAAAGTAAGTAAAACTAAACTGACAAGTACACTGTAGTTCAATAAAAGGCTTGACATGTTTCATACCTTGCTTGTTGATGCCTTGTAAGTAGTCTTTAATTTCTGAGACAGCTGACTGGTACTATGGCTGGCTGTTGAAACAAATACATTTAAAGAAAGTTTGTTTTGAAACACATTGGATTACCTTACTTGATTGTTAACATCCTTCTAACTGGTTGTCATCCTAAATTATGAAAAACCAACTAAGAGAGAAATATTTTTCTCAACTCTCTTCTTACCTTTTGTTTTCAGCTGCCCCTTGCTCAATTCTGCTCCATCAATGGCTTGGCCTTCAGCTGCTAAGCGTTCATTAAGTGTATCAATCTCTCTGCGTACTATCAGTAGCACAAAAATTAATGTCAATGCAAAGAAGAATCATTAATCACGATTTTTAAATTACCACATAACCCTTATCTCAAAGGCAATTATGTGCAGGATCATAATTTCAATATCTTTTGTGTTTCTTTGCATGCCACAATTATAAAAATAATCCAAAGGTAATTTAACTCGCCCATATCTAGAATAAAACTCTGACAATGGGTCTTAATTCTAAAGTACTGCTTCTAAGAGATTCATGTTTATGCAAAATATCCATCAGTAAAACTAAATGAAAATTGAGGAAGGAAAAGTTTGGTATCTCCCTTCCGGATTCAGGAAGCCACTGCTTGCCAAATAACTTGTTTCTGTATGTAATTCCACTCCAAACTGGAAACAATAAACACAACATATCCAGCATCCAGTCTGGATATCTGCAAACAGAAAGTTACATAAATGAACACAAGTAATCAACAAGAGCCTCTGTAGCTCTTCAGCTAGAGGATTTACAAATGTACCAGGATGTTTGTAGGCATATTTTCAGTTTTTATATCACACACATACAAAAGATAGTATGATTCCCTAGGCATTCTAAGACCAAGGGAAGGCTATACACACTGGCTCCAAGAGCCTTGATCTCTGATCTTCATTCCCAAGTCAACAGAATACCGGAAGGGGGAAATCAATGTCTGGATGAATATTGACAGGGTCTTCCCCAAGGCTGGAAATCAAATCACCCAGTGTTCCTGAGTAAGTTAAAACGTGGAAACAAGCTTCCCCTCCAAACTTTCTACCAATGGACAATAGTCTTAGTGTGCAATTCATAAGATAATGCAGAGTAGAACATTCCCTTTTCCATACATTCCTAAAGGCAAAATGAGAATAACTTTCATAGATGACTTATTTGAGAAATAAAACATTCCTTGTTTCTTACTACCTTTTCTATGCTATCTCTTAACCATACGTTACAAAAGCAAAATATAATTACTATTTAAAACAACGACTCATAATCATTGCTCATTGGAATCCAAAAGTCAGGGTACAATATATATATATTTTGCAAAAAATGAATTAGCATTACAGTGCAAACATAAAAGCTAACATATCTGAATGATTTTCCCAGTAATCTTTAAAATAAAAAGAATAAAATGTATATGCAATTAAATATTATGTTATGGACATCAATTACAACTAAAATATTCAATGAACAGGATTATGGGAATTTTAGGCTAAATGTGGCAATGTGCACCAAACTATCTTTCCTGGGATTAATCAGCACTAGTATTAGAGATCTCAAATAAGTATGTAGGCTTTTATTTCAGGTAACCTGGACATTTTAACTGACCGTTCAGAGTTCACATGAGATTTATTGTATAATTTATGGGAACAGAGATCCAGAATTACAGTCTTGCATCTAGCATCTTTCATCAGCATCTTACTCCAATTTAAGATTTTTGCCCAAAATTGTACAAACATAAACTCACATTCAAGATTCTCAATGTAGAGGTTCTCAAATTCTCTTTCTATTTGACCAAAAAGTTCCAGAAGTGTATTTCTAATGGATGATGGTAGCTTTGAATCCTAGGGTAAACAAAAATATCACAGTTAATGCAGAATTTTCCAAGAGTTTGTTCTTTTTGTGTAACTGGCCCTTTATGCAAAGCTTCCTATTTCCATTATTCCACAGTACAGGTTTCAAAGCATACTTCTATCCACTTTTTCTCAAATCATACTTTTTCCACACAATGGACTTATACAAAGCTATGCTTGAAGAAAGGACAATTACAGGAATAATGGATCTGTAAACAAAGCCTTATTAAGGACACACACACAAAGATTTCAGTAAATCTACAAAGAAGCAGAAATAAATTTTATACCTTAATGAAATAGCTTTATTTCAGACAAAAGAGAACAATCCATATGACTCAAACGTGGCAAATTTCTATTACAATAGTAGGCTCTGCCTTTAATATCACATAATGATTAAGTTACTATTGGTGAGCAACCGTCCTACTTGGGAGAAGGGCTCAAGCGAGAAATTAGTCCAGCTGTTACATAAGCACAAGAGGGCAAGGTCTGACCTCCCTGCCTTGAATGTCTTTAAGCCTTATCTAGTCTTTCTCAGGTGAAAGCTGCCAATCTGAGGAGATTCCTATCAAATAGGCATAGAACAATGAAGTTGCTAGTTTATATGTGAGGGTGTGGATGTTCACACCTGATAGTTAACTTGTTTTAAAACTTTGAAATTTTAAATCAATAATGGTGTACAAAGGCAGTCTAACAATAATTTACCCTTGGCAGGGCCTTCTCCTTCAGTTCAATAATCCATAACATATCAGATATAACAAGCAAAGATATAACAAGCAAATCGGTATCCCTTAGTTCAATCCTACAGCAAAGACGAGATTTTACAAAGAGTTTGGTTGCAGATTTTGCTGTTGATTCAAAATTGTGAAAGATAATGACTTAGTTTTTAAAATTATGTTTGAAATGTAAATGTTCAAATAAACTTCCCTAGAGTAAACTTGCAGGAAAATGCTATGTTTGTTGAAGCATTATATATACTGAAGGGCAAAAAAATAAAAGACTAAGATAATAGAACTCAAGCCATCTCCCAAACAAAGCAGCTCACATCTACAGAACTGAACTGAATCATATTTCAGGAAGTGTTATCTGCTACAGATTGAATTCATACTACTGCCAGAAAATGAATTACATACAGGTAGTCCTCGACATACAACAGTTCATTTAGTTTCTGTATGTAATTCCACATTGAAGTACAACAGCACTGAAAAAAGGGAATTTTGATATTTTTTTTCCACACTTATAACGGTTGCAGCATCCCCATGGTCACATGATCAAAATTCAAACACTTGCAAACAGACCCATATTTATGACCGTTGCACTGTCCCGGGGTGATGTGACTCCCTTTTGACAAGCAAAATCAGTGGGGAAGCCAGATTCACTTAACAACCATCTGTCTAATTTAACAACTGCAGTGATTCACTGAACAACTGAGGGAAGAAAGGTCCTAAAATGGGGCAAAATTCACTAAACAAATGTCTCACTTAGCAACAAAAATTTTGGGCTCAATTGTGGTCAGAAGTCGAGGCCCACCTGTATACTCAAAGACTTTTGGACATTGTCATGATAGTAAGTGAAGAAACCCAGAGATATATCCAAGTATAAGACGTATTTTCCCTACATTTGAACAGGAAATTTCAACCTTGCTTTGATATTGGATTTTAGGTTTGTTTTAGGACCTTGTAGAGAAGACAAAATTGGGGTATTAAGTGATTTTATCAGGATATTAATCTATTTTTATCAGAAATCAAGCTCTCTCTTTCCATCCAATTTACCTGGCCTTCCAGCATCTCTCTCTGCAATCCTGACCTCTCTTGTTCAGAACTGTTGGTTCTTCGTATAGAAAGACTGTGAGATTTTCTTTTCTGCTTGGCTTGGCGAGCAGTGGCACAGCTTCCACTTTCTGTGGGCATTACTTCAAAACAATCACTTTCCAATAGCTGTAAAGATAAACTAAAGCCAAGTATTAAATATTATAATTTGATCTATGTAAGAAATTATTTTCTAAGTAGTAAATGTAAGGGAAACATTTAATCCTACTAAAATATATCATTGTGGTAAGATGTTACGGTAATGAGTAATGAAACAGTGAAAAACCTTACTACACACATTTTAATATTATTTGCCAAGTATTAAGCCATTCCATAAATACAAAAATCCCTTTGAATTATAACTATTTTCCAAATGCAAACCCTACAAAAAATCAAAAGTGCTTCTAAGAAACCCACATCTATATTCACTTCCACAACACAAATTTGAAGTCAGGAGCCTAAGAGAATGATGTCTGAATGGCAATGACAAGCAAATTATTTAGATTCAAAAACTGCATTAGTGCCTTATTCTAAACTGTAACAATTTATAAATACAATCATTAATCAAATCTGTTCTATATCAAATTTCATGACCATAAACTCTACTGCAGAGATAAACTTCCCCAAAAGTTTTCAGCAATTAATCCTACTGGTACTATGAAATAGATTTATTAATGCTGTAATACTTTCCTCTATTAAGCCACCGTTATGCATCTTAAATTTTAATTCCATAAATGAATTTCGATTAAACTATCTAAATTACCTGACAGAACATTCAACCTCTCTCACTCATGCATGAACAATTTGGTTCCCTTAAACCATCAAACTATGTGACATTTTTGCAGTGTCAAGTGAACTGCACCCTATTTGAATCCAACACCATAGATGACCCCATTAAGCAAGGACCATTTTCCATCTCTTTACCTATCTCAAATTCAATTAGTTTTGGCTGCAATAATTAACAACTCTTTCTTAGAAACCTGAAAAGTAACTAGCATTTATGCAGCAACTTTCCTTGATAGCTAAATTAACTAGAAGAAAAAATGCACTTACGATATATTATTTTCATGATTAGAAAAAATGAATAGAAAAAAAGTGAGGATTGTTGTAATCATAATAAAATATAATGTTGCGATATTAATATTTGCTGCAGAAGAAATTGGAAGTTTCTTTCTATTCTTTCTCATATAATTTTTTTTCTTTTTTATTAGCTTGTAGTTAGTTTGTGTCAGTTTTTACACTGCTTTTAAAACTTTGAATAAAATTTATTTTTTTTAAAAACCAGCAACAATTCTTTCTTTTTATAGGTAGGCCTTGCTTAATTATCTTAATCAAAACAGGAAGTTCCATCGCTAAATGAAGTGTTCATTAGGGAAAACATCGTGTGATTGCATCACTTAGTGACAGCGGTTATAGTTGTATCGTTAGACTGGGATTATACTGTCAGAGATTTGCATTTCCTTCTTTCTGTATTAACTCTGTACATACAAACCTCTAGCCTTGAGGTATGTAGTCAGTTCCTATCTTACAACATTAAAACTTCCTGTTTTCTTTTAATACTTTTCAATTCCACCTCAAAGAAAAAGAAACACCAGAAACCACAAGTAATATATAATAAACCTGGAATCTATTGTTTGTTACTTATGTATTACTTAAAAACAGTCTGTGCTATATAGATGATCCTCAACTTACAACAATGATAAAACCTGAAATTTATGTTTGTAACTTGTGCCAGTTGTTAAGTGAGTCACCACGTAACTATAACTGATTTTACCTTTTTTTGCACTGGACATTAAGCAAAAATCATGGTCATAAAGCATTGCCCACAAAGAAGGTATTTTCCTGGAAACCAAAAGTAAATATCTGTTTCCGGCAAGTGGTCACGTGACTATGGGATGCTACAAATGACCATAAATGTGAGCCACTTGCCAAGAGCCATAACGTCATAATGCAACTAGGGGAGAGAGTGAACACAGCTGTTGGAACTTTGAATTGAGCTCCTAAGTGTTTCTGAATGGTCACTAAGCAATTGGTTGTAAATTGAGGACTACCAATAATCTTATAGTCAGATTTAGACAGACAGCTTAAACATTAAAAGAGAAACAGACCAGGCATAAGACTAAAAAAAAAAATCCATTTTGGGAACCAGATAAAAATTATTTACTCACAAAGTGCTAACAGCTTAGACAGCTAGACATTATCACTGTGTTTTACAATACCAACATCCTATCACCCATGATCATGCATCAGATGCATAAATATCAGTAATATATACAAAAATTAAGGACATCACTGGATGCAGCAATGTAGATTATTTCACAACCAGTATAGATTATTCCACAAATTAATACATCACAAAGACAAAGCAGAAAAAGCTTCATGTATAAATAGCTCTAGATATAGTTTATACTCTTTTTCAGGCTGCCATCCTATATTCACTTATATTAATGTCAATAGTTATTTTTCATTCAATACTAATGGTTAAAAGTTTGTGAATCCTTTTGAATTTTCAGTATTTCTGCATATATGCAGGTAGTCTTCGACTTACAACAGTTCGTTTAATGACTGTTCAAACTTACAACAGCACTGGAAAAAGTGACTTACGACCCCTTTCCACACTTACTACTGTTGTGGCATTCCCACGATCATGTGATCAAAATTCAGACTCTAGGCAACTGACTCATATTTATGACAGTTGCAGTGTGCCAGGGTCATGTGATCTACTTTTGTGACCTTCTGATAAGCAAAGTCAATGAGGATATTATAAGCACATTACTATCTTACTGTAATGATTCACTTAACAACTGTGGCAAGAAAGGTCATAAAATTGGGCAAAATTCACTTAACAATTGTCTCACTTCGCAATAGAAATTTTAGGCTCAATCGCAGTCATCAGTTGAGGACTACCTATTTAAGGTCTATCTATCTTTTGATGGATTGAAAGCTTGCAACTTACCAGTTTGTAAGTCTCAAAATTAAGCCTCTTTCACAGGCAGCTTACTCAGCTTGCTCAGGCCACCTCAACATTGATGCCTGCCAAAAGACATCTGTAAGACTATACAATTCTGTTTAACGGCAACCAGTTGCATGGTTAAATCAAAGTGCCACATGAAATCATTACATATGAAAGATCTAAACTCACTATATTTTGACATGAGTTTAGGGTAGGAAATTCTAGCAGGCAGAGAAGTAATACTTAGTAATAGCCCAAGTGTCACAACCAGGTCGTAAGGCATAGGAGATATTAACTGCAACCCTACCTAATAGCATTTTCATGACACTGCTGCAGGCAAAGAGTGCTACTATGGCTTTTGATGGAATTTACCAAAGGCATATTTTGGTTTTTATGATGATTGAGCAAATGGATATGGGAAGGGAAAGGTGGCAAGACTATTCCTGCTAAGGCGGCTTCTCTGTTTCAGCAAACTTCCCAGGATGTTGTTTTCTTTTTAAAGACCTCTCACCTTTTCCTCAAAGGCAGCATACTCTCCACTCTTTTCCTCCAATTTACCACCCACCCACCCACAAAAATTATCCTGTGAGGTAAATTGGCCTGAGGAAGTAAGTACCTATTCCAAAGGGAGTTTATGTGGCTGAAGATGAAGTAAAACCTTAATTTATGAAAAATTTCTATTGCTCTGCCCTACTGACTCTACTAGATGCAGTTGTATAAAACACTTTACTGTGAAGCTTTAACCAGATTTCTATCTTCATTCCACTATTGCTCCCTCAAAATATACACCATGTCTGATATGGCAAGAGAGATTAAAATATTTATGTTCATCTGAATGACACTGACTCACACAAACAAGGGTGTTTTTTTCTAATTAACTAATAGTACATTGGAACTACAATTCTTCTTTCAAGAACCCAAACTATGTTTCTTTTTGTTGCCTGGAACTATTTTCCCAAAATATTTAAGTATATATAGGCAACTTTTGGATGTATGTGAACCACATCTAGAGACCTGCTCCACCAATAAGCAGATAATCATTTTGTGTGGAGTAATGTCTCTAGATGCCTTAATAGACGTCAACTTACTCTCTCCCGGGACTATGGCTGGTGCCAGATCTGGACCAAACAGATGACATGCTAACCCAGTACCTAGAAACTGCTAGCTCTGGATAAGAAGAAAACATTGGCTTTGAGTTTATAAATGAAATAAATCCAATACCATATTTGATTCTGAATCTAGTTGTACTAATCTGCTCAAAGGTAATCAACAAACATGGGAGTCCTCTTGAATGTACAATACACTAGGAAGCCCTGTTCAGAGTAATTAATGTTCTAGGTACCTCTCATTTGGATTGCAGTAATGCACTTCTCAGAGTGCTATCCTTAATTTTGGCATTCAGAATGGCTATGGCTGTTTCCCATTATATTCAGGTGACAAACAACCCCCCCTTCCCACTGTATTGGAAGCTGTATTGGTTGCCAGTTGGGTTTCGGGTAAAATTCAATATGGTTTTGTCATTTTTAAGACTATGCCTTGGACCTGGTTATATACAGGACGTTTTCCCTTCTTCATCTGGCCATCAAATCAGATTAAATAGACTCAATACCTTCCAGGTCTAGTCTTCATAAAAATGTCATCTAATAGGATGTAAGAAATGGGCCTCTTTTAGGGCAGTGGCCCTATGTTTTGCAAACGCCTTCTCTACGGAGATCTGATCTGATTTCCAGATGGGTTTCAGAAGAGCCATTAAGAGCGTTATTTTCCATTTATCTCACATATGGAAATAATGGATAGTGACATTTATTAGCAGATACCTGACAGATTTATTTTTGTCCCTGGTGGTATTGAATGAGGGTTTTTTTCAATTCTTCTTCTTGGGTGGGTTTATTAAATTTTTTTTGTTGGGAGGTTCCTTCTTTAGATGTTTTGTGAACTGCTCAGAGCCCTTAAGAATGGCAGAATACAAATCAAGTAACTTTTTAGCATTATCAGATGAGAATCCAGCAACTCTCCACCCAAAATGACACAGACACTCTGATTTAGCATTATATTTTCTTGAATAATATGTCAGCATATGATTCCTTAAATACTGTTAAGGTAGGCCACGTCAAGAAATAGACATGATAGGATTTAGGAGTATTTTTTAATTGTACTAAAGTAGAATTATCTTGAAGTTTCTTTGTCCCATCTTACGGAAGTAACATTAAGAGTTTATCTTAGCTCTGGTGTAAGAACTGTATATTTTTTCTTTTGCAAGTCACTTTTAATGGCTTGTTCATCTTTTCCCTATCCCCATGGTCAGCTCTAAATTCCTTTTCAAACACTCACAAGTGCAATTCATTTATATAAAAATAGATCAAGTGCACGATAGAAAATCACTCACTTTAAATAATTCACATATTGATACATTTTACACATGAACTAGAAAAGTATTCTGCACAATAACAAAATAAACAATTGATAATTATATATCATTTCTTGATGAATGCTTTCTATATTCAAGTATAATCAATTTGCTTTAAATGTTCCATGAATAACAAGAAAGATCAAGCTCAAAACTCTAGCAATGGTGCTCTAAGGTTTCCCTCTTAAATTACCTAACGCAGAAATAGCTGGTATTCTCATAATCTTGCTTATCAGAGGTTGACAGTGAGAATGTGTTATGTAATGAAAAGAGGGAGGGGGAATTCCACTGGCATATCTGATCTGAAAGCTAACAGACTATCTTTGGTTGCCAGAAGTGTCAGAACACGGAAAGGATGACTAAAGCAGCCAGCTTCCTTTCTTGTTCCTTGAAAATTACATAAAAATAGGAAAAGTAGTAGAATGAATATGCAAACTGAGACAAAATTTCTATTCTTTTCTGTTTCAGACTGTGATTTTGGACCTAAATTTCAAATAGAATTATTATAAAATTACACTTTCAAAAGACATGCTGGAATAAAAGGATGCAATTTGCTTTTTAAAATGTTGCATCCTTAATGCAATATGAAAGATAACAAGATTTTCAGAGGGAAGCTGAGCTACACTCTGCAGTAAAAGCAGAAGACCTTTGGAGAGTCTTCTGGACCTTAAAAAAATCAACTCCTTTTATGGTCTAAGCCAGTATTTCTCAACTTCAGAAACTTTAAGCTATGTAGACTTTAACTGCCAGAATTCCTCAGCCGCCTGGTCCTAACAGTGAAAAATGTTATATACAATTGCATACTCTGAAAAAGAATGAGGCTTTGCAAATCGATCTAGATAAACTAGTTCTTCAACAATTTGCTAGAATTTCTACAATAAAATTGATTCTGCTAATCAAATAATCAGTTGTTCAGCAATATTTTTCTCTCACCTGAATGCATTGAAAGTTATAGAGCTTCCTTTTCCAGTTTGGTACCTAAAAGATTGTTGAATCCCTGAATTCCTAGCCAACATCCCATTTTGGTTGGCATTTGAGAAGTAAAGATATTTATGGGAGCCTTAGTGGGAAAGGATCACTTTAAAAAGGGTGAGCACAGTTAGCCTTTCTCAACAAAGACAACAGCAAATCATTTTCCAAAGTATTTCTCAAGGAAACTGCATGGACTTTTCATTAAAAGTTAGTCTTGATTTAAAGGTACTATAAAAAGAAGTGGGAAGGGTATGAGATCAAGATATACTAATAGAACTCAAAATGATTTTGCATGAAAAATGAAAGGTATGAACAGTAGCTTTTTTCTATCTAGCAATAGTAAGCAATAGGACCCCCTCCTGGCATCTGAAATATTGCAGTCCAGATACAGTTGTACCATTTCATGAAAATTTGGCTCTAATTTTCACTGTAAACTATTTCCAAGTAAAGTATTTCAAAGCTACTGCCACTTTAGGCAAAACAAATATAGCACTGTAGTCAATGACACAACACTAATTCAGTTACAACCATATGACTTGACACCAGTTGTAAAATGCCAATCAGCACACTGAAGTGCGGCAACAGTTTACTAAACATTTCGGATTAGTTAAGCAGTGGACTTTTGTTTGTTTGTAGAAATTCTATTTGCTGTCTAATAAATTGACCATGACTATAACTGACATTAAGTAAATGCTCAAGGAATTTTTTTAATCATTTAAATAAACAATCACTAAGAAATTAGACCTTCCACATACCGTAGTTAAATTTCTGTAACAAATGAGCCACCAACTTTTACAGTAATCACAAAATGGGGGTTCAATTACAATCTGGAGTGCTAGGTGCAGAGTTCCAACTTAATTCCTCTCTTCTAGAAATCTGCATTCCTATCTTTCTAGGCAGAAAAAAAAAAGCAAACAGTGAATTACCACAACTTTTTTACAATACTTTTTAACATTGACTCTATTGCCAATTTAATAATATTGGTTTAGCAGCTTTATCTCATGGAAAGGCAATTCAAGCACATTTGAAGAATGTTAATGTTTATTTTACAAATGTTTATATGACATTTCATCTATGTGTAGTTAGCAAAGTCCTCATGTGTTTAAATAGATTTGTCATAATATAGATAAAAGATAACATTTCAAAACACTGTGCCAAAAGTGATCTCACAAAGGAGCTGGCACTATACTTAATTCACTGACAGATATGATCTACAAGTTTATATTAAGTAAAGAAAAAATACTGGAAATAGCACTGAACATATGTTATCCATGATGCCTACTCAAGTAAGTTCTCTCTCTTCCATTTCACACATGGCTAAAAGACAAGATTGAGCCAGGTACACTTGAGTTGAAGAGAGTGACAACCAATGCAAAAGTGAAAGAAAAGCAAGATATATTTTAAATGTGTTTAATGGCAAAATAGTATTTGCAGTAAGGACAGCAATTGATTACCAGTCTAATTTATTTTATCCTGTGCTGTTAATGCTGGCCATAATTTCTGAGCCACTATAAAATCTGACAAAATAGAACACTTTACAGGAGTGAAATGTCAGCACCAAAACAAAAACATCATCACAACAACAAAAGGATGAAATAGCTTCATAATAAAGAACTTTAATCTAGAATAAGACCCAGTTGGCAAAGTCAAAGAAGTGTTACAGAAAACCCAGGTCACACACTGCTGAAATATTAATATAGAGCATTGAAAGTAAGCACTGTGCATATTGTAGGACCACAGTCTCCCATAGAAACTAATATGAGCTTTTGATAAGCACTATAAATAAAATGCCACTAGAACAGTATGGACACAAGTTACACAAAATAAAGTTGTACAGTATAACATAAATCAGAAGTACTTTGTGATGGATCTCAGCATCAAACAAATCATCTTCCTTGGAGGCTTTAGAGAAACCACATCTTTTACAAGGCTCATGGAGTTACTTGGAAGCTTTCTTCAGCTGTTTGTGTCTCCATGGTCATACAAACTGGTTCTGCTAAGACTGTCAAGGGCTTTGGACAGCCTTAATGAAAGGTATTTACATGTGGAGCACTAGATGTTTGCTGTCTATGAAACCAAAAAACAAGCACACTGAAATATTTATTTTATGTATTTAATGTCAACTTGTAAAACATTCCTATGCCTGTTTCCAAGTTGCCATAAGAAAGAGGGGATAAAAACCCTAAAGGAGCATACAGCAAATGAACTCAGAAGCATATTCCAAGCTTATCTCACAAAATTGTAACTGAGGCAACCAGGTATTCTGGGTTCGAAAATCCTCTATTGGACAGCATGATTGATGACACCCAGCCCATGGACGTGTTTGGTTGGACAATCTGAATTATGATATACCCAGAGGGGTGGAGGGAAACAGGGTCATAGGTGATTGTAAATTACGTATCTCAGAGTCGGCTTCATACAGGTCATGCCAGTATGTCACTCCTAATAAATCCTTTGAAGTTTTTTGAAGTTTGGCTCGAGGCTTATGATTTAATCAGGGCGATCGCTGGAATCCTGACATTTAATTTGTATGCCACTCGTCTCACTGTCCAAAATATAATAAATACAACAGTGAGGAAATAATTAGAAGCAGATCGCTCTTACTTCAGGATGAAAGATCTTAATCTTCACAAGCTTGAGCAATCAGTACAGATAGTTCTCAACTTACAATCACAACTGACCCCAAAATTTCTGTTACTAAGTTGCTAAGTGAGTTTTGTTCCATTTTACCTTTCTTGCCACCATTGTTAAGTGAATCACTGCAGTTGTTAAATTAGTAACATGGTTGTTATAAGTGAATCTAGCTTCCCCATTGATGTTATTTGTCGGAAGGTCACAAAATAAGACCCCGGAGACACTATTATCACCTTTTGCAACCTTCTGATAAGCAAAATCAATGTGGAAGCCAGATTCATTTAACAACGGTGTTACTAATTTAGCAACTCCAGTGATTCACTTAATAACTTTGGCAAGAAAGGTCATAAAATGGGGCAAAATAACTTAACAACTGACTCGCTTAGCAATAAAAGTGTGGGGCTCAATTGTGGTCGTAAGTCAAGGATTGATGTATTGTAAATTCTGTGTCAACTATTAAGTCATTTTCACTGCAGTTCAAATGCATTTAATAAATAGTACTTCAAATTACTTATAACTGTAGTTATTTATCTTGACAGTTTGTTTATTGTTACATTTATTAGTCCACAAGGAGGTTCTTCATTAATTTTAATGTTTTCAATATTCTGACCATCACTGTAGTTCAAAATAAAACTCTTATCTGGAGAAATAAACATAATGAGAATAGCATGTAGATAATGTTAACAGGCATTTATTTAACAATTACTATGCTAAATATTTAATATTATGAAGTAATTACTAATTTCAATAAAGTTAAAAGATACCTCTCATATTATCCATTATCCATTTTTATATGAAAGACAAGAAAATTTTCTATATTTCTCATTATTCCTTATTTTATGAGGATGCCAAACATACATATTGAAAGTAAATAACACAATCAAATAATAAAGCACTGAACTTACAGCATCCCTAATTCAGAAAAGAAGTGCAAGAATCTGAACCAAACATTTCATTGAGCAATCATAGCACTCATTTTTTAAAATTAAATGTGTACCATAACTTGGCATTTTAACATTTTTAAATCTTATCAGGAAATGCAGAAACAAAATCTGAGGCATCTGCACACCGAGCATATATTCTATCACTGACCAAAAATTTTATAGTACTATAATGTTTTTTTAAGCATTATTTGAGCTGCAGTTTTTTTAAAGCTGGGTCTACCTAAAATTCAGATATTGAATTTTAACAAATCCTCAAATTATGAAAAGATATAATCTTATTACAGAGATTATATATTTGGTAATTTTATCAGCTCATTAAAATACCACAGGTCAGCTAAAATGAATTGGCTGTGTACCCAATACTAATTTCCTAACTTGCCTCAATTGTTCATAAAGGATATGCCTTGGAGCAAGCATTTGAGTTAACACCCTTTTTCAAATAACAGTGAGTACTTTTAAAATATTTTTCAGAAGAATGGAAGGAAGGAGACTTTCATTTAACTTTGAATAGCTAATCTGACTATATATGTATGTGTGTTTGTAGTATATGTGTATATATATATACATATATATGTATACATATACATATGTATGTATACGTATACATATATATGTATATATACATATATATAAGTGTATGTGTGTGTATATATGTGTGTGTAACTTTGAACAGCTAATATATTTATATATATATACTTACATACATGCATACTTAGACATATACATACATACATATACATACTATATATATGCACATACTATATATACATATACGTATACATACATAAACACACACATATTCGGGTCGATTACCTTTTCCTTTTTCATTCTCTCTAAAGTTACATTACATTCATATATGGCAAAAATCCCTAAGTACTTCTTTATAAAACTAATCTCTTCTCACAGGCAAGGAAAAGACTGAAACATGGATAGTAAGAGAGAAAGAAAATTCCAAATGAAGAATCGTTGTAACCTTAGTACCAAATCATCAGGAAAGCGAACAATTGCTCCTGAAAACCACAAATATTTGTTCTCCCAAATCTCCCCCTCACCAGCTAAAAGGCCATATGGTAAAAGCTATGGGTCCAATCATCCCCAGCTCAAGAAATATAAACTCCACCATCTCTAGCCAAATTGGGCGGGGGTGCTCACTGGATGGGAGAGACGGAGGGCTATAATCCAATGCCCTTACAAAGGCATGAGGGCAAAGAAGTTGAGACCCATGGGAGTTGTAGTCCAACGGCTCTCCAAAGGTGCGGGAGCACCGTCACCGCCTCAGGTTGCCTCCTTTCCCCATCCCAAAATAGACCCGGCAGCCTCGCCTGTCAGTCTTCCCCACGCCGCGCAAAAGGGGAGGGGAAGGGAAGGTAAAAATCCGGAGGGGTCCCCCCTCCCGCCCCCCGAAGGCTCACCTGAAGCCCAGCTGAGAAACGGAGGGGGCGGCTCCCGAACCCGGAGCGGGGAGAGGTCACCAAAAGGCGGAGGCAGGAATACGGTACGAAAGCGGTGAAGAATGGACGCCCCGCAAAAGAAGATCGATAAGGAGGGAAATTACGAGGAGGACGCCGCCGGCGGGCGAGCTGCAGATCTGGTTGTGGGTATATTTTTTATTATTATTATCTTTAACCCCTGAGGCGAGCTGCATCAAAACCGCTCCCTCCAGAACTCCCCTGACGTCACTTCCTGCTTCTCCGGAAGAGCCCGATAATCCGCCATTCACCATAGAGATGAGCGCCGTAGTAGAGAACGAGACCGAGAGCGCGAAGGCGAAGCGTAACCATGTGATTTGAGCGGTGAGAGCCTAGACGGGGCATGGAAGACAGTGGGATTGTGGGACGGACCCGCTTGCATTGCGGAAAGGCTGGCGGGTCCTCCAGCCTCTCATGGTTATTGCTCGTGTTGGGGGCCTTTGCTGGGAAAGGGAGGCGGCCGCAGAGCCTCACTGAGTTCGTGCAAAGCAGGCTTTATCTGAATCTATCAGAATAGAGTTGGGAGGGACCTTGGAGGTCTTCTAGTCCAGCCCCCTGCTCAAGCAGGAGACTATACCATTTCAGATAAGGGACTCTTCTTAAAAACCTCTAGTGATAAAGCATCTACAACCTCTGACAGCAAGCTGTTCCACTTGTTAATTGTCCTCACTCTTAGGAAGTTTCTTCTTAATTCCAGGTTGCTTCTCTCCTAGGTTAGTTTCCATCCACTGCTTCTTATCTTGCCTTCTGGTGCCTTGGAAAATAAGTTGACCACCTCTTCTTTGTGACAGTTCCTCAAATACTGGAATACTGCTAACATGTCCACCCTAGTCCTTCTTTTCTCTAGACTAGCCAAACCCAAATCCTGCAACATTTTTTAGTCTTAGTTGCTGTATCTGTATCAAATGGTGCTTTATTCAGTAAACTATGGTTTAAAACAACCCATAATTAAACACAAAGCATATACTCAGCCCATTACATTACCTCTCCTGTTCCATTAACTTTTGTTCCTGATTTTTTAATCATAGAGCTTAAGAATTCCTGAAAATTCTGAAGTTTGCACCCAATTTTTCAACAAAGTGCTATTGACCAAATAAAAACATTTTTAAAAGGTTTTCCAATAGCCTATCACTGTATTCTTTATTCATTATCCTGTTGAGCATGCTTCTAAAAACTGTTATTCTACGTATATTTTATTAATTTTTATCCTGCCTTTATTCTTTTTATAAACTCAATTTGACAAACATACCTGTTAGTGTAGGAAGAATGCTCAACTAGTTTTAATTTTATTTACTCTTATAATAAAGTTAAATGTAATTAATACAATTAATCATCAGTCATGTATTTAATTTCTCATGTTAAAACTTACAATTGGACAACAGTTCTTGGAAGTTTCTAAGTATAGCAGACATGGGATCTCAGTCTAAATACTGTACATCTGCCTCAGTATAATGAGTAAATATAGTCATTCCCAAACAGTTAATTCCAAAATGGTTCAAAGGATCAAATTTTCAATGTCAACTTATTATCACCAACAATGTTGAAGTGAAAATACCAGCTTCAGTATGGAAACAGATTTTCTCAGTTCAAGTTTCAGCAGTTATGTTTAGTTCTGTTTCCCTTCAAATATTTTTTACAAAGGTTAAGTGGACATTGTTCTGTTAGTACAGAGAAACTACTGTTGACATGATCAATATCTTGGGGAACAATAAACACTAGATCTTTGTAAAAGTTGCTCATCCAGATAAAGTTAGTAATTGACAGGATATGATATTGCAGTCAGTATTAGCTTCCTTTTAAAACATTTTCTTTTTTTTTTTAAAGCCAGATGCATATATATTATAGGTATCCTCGACATACAATAGTTTGCCTAGTGACGGTTTACAGTTTCAATGGCACTGAAAAAAATGACTTATGAACATTTTTCATACTTACGATCATTAACAACATCCCCATGGTCATGTGATTTACATTCAGGTACCTGGCGACTGACTCATATTTATGACACTTGCAGTGTCCCAGGGTCATGTGATCGCCTTTGCAACCTTCTGACAAGCAAAGTCAATGGGGAAGCCACATTCACTTAACTGTGTTACTAATTTAACAACAGTAGTGATTCACTTTATAAATACGGCAAGAAAAGTCGTAAAATGGGGCAAAACTCACTTAACAAATTTCTCACTTAGCAACATAAATTTTTGGCTCAATTGTGATCTTACATTGAGGATTCCCTGTATTGTTCTAATCTTCAGCAATGCTCAGTCCGGCATCAGGATGATAAATTTTAGGAACTCCTCTAAAAAAGGCCAATTTGCTTCGAATGACTGTTACATTCTACAGGTAGTCCTCGACTTACAACCTCAATTGAAACCAGAATTTCCATTGCTAAGCAAGGCAGCTTTAAACTGAGTTGCTTCCAATTTTACAACCTTTTCTGCCATGGTTGTTAAGCATATCACTGCGATTGTTAAGTGAATCATGTCATTAAATGAATCCAGCTTCCCCCCATTGACTTTGCTTGTGATAAACTGGCTGGGAAGATCTGGCAATCACACAACTCTGGGACACTGCAATCATCATAAATACATTCTAATTACCAAGACCCCCTGATTATGATTAAGTGACCATGGGGATGTTGTGATGGTCATTAGATACAAGCACCTGTTATAACTCACTTTTTTCAGTGCCGTTGTAACATTGGTCACTTAACAACTGATTATAAGTCAAGATCTGCCTGTATTTTTGTAAAACAAAGGGGAAAGAAGACAATTGTTTTTAATTCACTGAATAACACATATATACCTACGATAATAATACTTCTTTATTGTCATAGTATACTGTCACAGTATACACATACAATGAAATTCACATAATACCCAGAGACCAGACCCAACATACACACACATGACAATCTCCAAACACACCCCCACCTGCCAAAATTCCCCACCTCTTAAAAACACACAAGCATCCACACAACAGACTAAGTAATACTATCCAACAGCTCACTGATGGTGGTCCTTAAGTTCATTGTTAAGTGCAATTATAGCTCTGGGATAAAAAACTGTTCAGAAAACATGTGGTCCGAGTTTTAATTGTTCTGTATCTTCTGCCAGAAGGCAACAGTTCATAAAGATAAGCAGGATGGGAAGAGTCTCTGAGAATGTTATGCGACTTCATCAAACATAACATACATAACACTCTTCTGTGTTACAAAGTTTCCAGAAATAGTTAAAAGAGCTCACTGAAGAAAGGAATTACGCCGTCTTCGGTCTGACTTAAGCATGGTATATAAAATCATACATTGCAATGTCCTACCTGTCAATGAATACTTCAGCTTCAACCATAACAACACAAGAGCACACAATAGATACAAACTCAAAGTAAACCGCACCAAACTTGATTGCAGGAAATACGACTTCAGCAATAGAGTGGTCAATGTCTGGAATACTCTACCCGACTCTATAGTCTCTTCCCCAAACCCCAAAAACTTTAACCTTAGACTGTCTACTATTGACCTCACCCCTTTCCTAAGAGGTTTGTAGGGGGCGTGCATAAGCGCACCATCGTGCCTACCGTCCCTGTCCTATTGTTTCTCTTATTCTTTTATTTTTCTTATATGTACCCATTTCATGTATTCACAACTATGTATACACTTATACTTATTATCTTGTAAACAATTGGCAAATCAAATAAATAAATAAATAAAGGCTCTTATTTGCACAAGTATCATTTCTTTTGTGTCTTCTAAAGGTTTCCCCTGTCCAATTGTGTCCGACTCTAGGGATGGTCCTCTTATTTCTTAACCAAGGGAGCCAGCAGTGTCCGAAGACACTTCTGTGGTCAAGATATGCTAAGGCACACAGAATACTGTTACCTTCCCACCAAAGTGGTACCTATTTATCTACTCGCATTTGTACGCTTTTGATTGGTGGGAGGTTGGTGGGAGTTGCAGCAAGTCACATAAGCTCACCTTGTCGCACAGGGCTTGGGTCTCAAACCCAGGCTGTCAGCTTTCCAGCTGACAAGCTCAACATCTTTAATTGCTAAGCCATCATGCCCACCCGACCACCCCCCACTTGAATCTTCTAACTTTACTCAAGGATACCAACAAATCTAACAAATATATAAATGAAATAAATAAATCTATTTTAAAGAAGTCACAGCTACCTCTGTGTCAGGGTGGTATATATATTATCTTCCAGTGGTTGTTTTTAATAATTGAAGCAAGGACTGGAATTGTCCTTTGGTGATTTCATGGAGAAGTTGTTGCTCTTGTTAACAATACAAAAGTAATTTGTCACTGCCCTTTTAAAATTTTTCTACTCTAGCCTATAGATCTGGGTATTTATTTTTATCCCATCTTTATTTTTATTTATTTATCACATTTAAGAATTACTTGTTTTTTTTATAAATAACTGAAAGCAGCAAACATACCTAACATTCCCATTAAAGGAGAATATTTGTAGCTCAGAGTTGAAATGAGGGGTCCTTGTGCTCTCTGAGCTGGCTTGTTTTCTTGCAGACGTTTCATTACCCAACCTAGATAATATCACCAGAGCTAGTCTGCGGTTTGCCATCAGTTTATATTCTAGTGGCTTGTCTTATCAGTGTTGGTCTCTTAGAGATTCTTTGATTGGGCTGTTTACTGTTGGCTCTTTGGCAGTTTCTTGATTGGGATATTGTTTATTTAGACAAGCCCGAACTGCAGCAACTCAGAACAGCAGAAAAAGAAAATTGAACATCTATACAATTATTCCAGAAAAATGGATATCCATGCAAAAGAGTCCCTGACTCAACTCAATACAACACAACCAACACAAACCCTAAAAAATACATTGCCATACATCAAGAATATCTCAGAAACCACCCACAGACTACTACAGTTACATGGAATCAGAATACACACAAGCCAGCTAAAGCCCTTCAAAATACTTTAAGCAAACCAAAAGACTCAATGAAGAAAAAACAGGAGTCATCTGCAACAGGGGTCGCCAACCTTTTGGACCTCAGGGACCACCAAACTCATAATTTTAAATCCCACTGACCACTAATATGAATTTTGACTGATGGTGGCTCACTGATGTTTTCCCGGAGTCTCTGTGGAAAGCAGCAGAGACCCTGGGAAAATCCCCCCAAAAGTCTACGAAAATTCCCTACCCTATTTTCCTACCGACCGATCATCAAAAATGCACCAATTCCACCCACGCTTTCTACAATTTTGTAAACAACAAACTAAAAGACTCAAGATCCATCCCACCCCTGAAAGGACCTAATGGTAAAGACTGCAATGACGACACTATTAAAGCCAACCTCTTTAACACATTCTTTGGCTCAGTATTTGTAAATAGCAATGGATCATACCCAGTATTCCCTAGTCAAACCACAGACAACTACAATGATCTAATACATATCGATTTTACAGAAGACATTGTTGAAAAAGCACTATGCAATCTAAAACCATCCCTATCTATTGGACCGGATGGAATATGTGCCTATTTCTTTAAAAAGCTATGCACTGCCGTAGCTGAACCTCTAAGCATAATCTTTGAAAAATCTTTCAGGACCAGCTCCTTGCTAAAACTATGGCCACAAGCCACAGTCATCCCCATCTTCAAAAAGGGAGACCCCAGCCTAGTTGAAAATTACAGACCAATCTCTTTATGCTGCATCACCTATAAAGTCATGGAATCAATTATTAACCAATCCATTATCCTCCACTTAGAAACAAACAACCTACTCTCTAATAAACAATTTGGTTTCAGAAAAAAACTATCCTGTAATCTGCAACTCTTACGCTGCAAAAACATATGGACTACATAACTCGATCAGGGCAAAGCAATAGATGCAATCTACATAGACTTCTGTAAAGACTTTGATTCAGTGGTACACGACAAACTACTACTAACACTAAAATCTTATGGTATCTCTGGACACCTGCATAACTGGATAGAAGCATTCCTGTCAAACAGACAACAAATGGTCAAAATTGGGAGCATCCTATCAAATTCTGTACCTGTCAACAGTGATGTCCCCCAAGGCAGTGTTCTAGGACCTACTCTCTTCATGCTCTACATAAATGACCTCTGTGATCATATTAAGAACAACTGCATTCTCTTCGCTGCTGATGTAAAGCTATTCAACACCACAGAAAATACTGCTACCCTTCAAAAAGACCTCGACTATGTATCAGAATGGTCAAACAAATGGCAACTTCAAAACTCAACAAATAAATGCTCTGTCTTATATATTGGCAAAAAAATCAGAAAATAAAATACAAGCTGAATAGTCAAGATCTTGTTGATGACCCAAACTCTGTCAAGGACCTTGGAGTACTCATCTCTGATGATCTAAGTGCTAGAGCCCACTGAAACTGTAACTACATAGCCAAAAAGGCATTAAAAGTTGTTAACCTAATCCTGCATAGCTTTTTCTCTGGTAATATCACACTACTAACTAGATCATATAAAACATTTGTTAGACCAATACTTGAATACAGCTCATCAGTCTGGAACCCACATTACGTATATGATATTAACACAGCTGAGAAAGTCCAGAAATATTTCACAAGAAGAGTTCTCCACTCCTCTACTCATTGCAGAATACCTTATGCCACCAGACTTGAAATTCTAGACCTAGAAAACTTAGAACTACGCCACCTTCGGTCCAATCTAAGTATAGTACATAAAATCATACATTGCAATGTCCTACCAATGAATACTTCAGCTTCAACCATAACAATACAAGAGCACACAATAGATACAAACTCAAAGTTAACCACACCAAACTTGATTGCAGGAAATACGACTTCAGCAACAGAGTGGTCAATGTCTGGAATACTCTACCTGACTCTGTGGTTTCTTCCCCAAACCCCAAAAACTTTAACCTTAGACTGTCTACTATTGACCTCACTCCTTTCCTAAGAGGTCTGTAGGGGGCGTGCATAAGTGCACCAACCTGCCTACCGTCCTGTCCTTGTGTTTCTTTGTATTTTTCTTATATGTATCCATTTCCTATATTCATAACTATGTTTATATTTATACCTATTATTTTGTAAGCAATTGACAAATCAAAAATAAATAAAAATAAATAAATAAAATTTATTTATTTATTTGAGATCTCAGGATACCGTCTCCAGCTCAGGGGGGAGGGGGTGACATTTCTCTGCAGATCATCAGTGGTCCCCAGCCCATTGGTTGGCATTATTTTATTGTTTAATACATACACACAATGTATGGACTTCAACAACCACTATGAAGGACAAACAGTCAGAAGACTGTCAGAACGAATCCATGAACACCAACTAGCAGTCAGAAGACATGTTGAAAATTCTTTAATTTCACAACATATAGACAGATTTAACCATAGTTTCATACACTAGGCCAAATCCAAAAACACCAGGGAATTTCTAGAAGCCTGACATTCTGGCAAATTAGCCATCAATAGACACATAGACATTAACTTCTCTAGACTATGCAAAAGAAACAGTCAACCAGCCAAAAAAAGGAACAAAAAGACCCAAGCATTTCTCAGACCCAGCAATCAGATCAGCATAGATTAATTCCAAGGTTAACATCAGAACAACAATCAAGTAAACAATACCCCAATCAAGAAACTGTCAAAGGGCCAAGAGTAAACAGCCCAACTAAAGAATCTCTAAAATCGCCCCCACCAATAGTGACAGGGCAAGCCACCAGAATATAAACTGACAGCAAACCGCACTCCTTACTAGCATTGATGTTACCTAGTTTGGGTCTGTAACAAACAAGCAAGCTCAGACAGCACAAAGGATCCCTCATACCTAATATTCTCTTCTCCTATTTTCCCCACAAACACAACCCTGTGTGGTGGGTTGAGTTGAAAAAGAGTGACAGGCCCAAAGTCACCCACCCAGCCTTCAAGGTCATCTGGTTTCCAGCCTGGTGCCTTAACTACTAACTAGACCAAGCTGATTTCCTGATGATCTACTTATTGACAAAATTTAACTCCACTTAATTTTTTTTAAAGAATGGGCAAGGCTTAATTAACTGCTAAATTAGCCTAATAGGAAGGTAGCTTGTTACCTACCAGAGGAATAGAAGCACATGTTTGTTGCAGCATGTGTCATGTGGCACACGCACACCAAAAAAATTCCATAGACCTCACACATTTTTATCCGGATTCTAGAAAATTAAGAGAACTGTGTCATTGAAACAGTTTGGTCAAAGAAAATGATATATTAGTGGTATAAAAAGTTATTTCACAACAGCCTACTGGAATTCTTACATTAAAACAACATATCGAATGTGCAGTCAGAATCCCAAAATTATATAAAACAGCCTTTAAATGAACAAAACAGAACAATTAAGAACTGCATATTGTATGTGGATGTGATTGGAATAAAATGTGTTACAGAAACATGATTTGCTGTGACTTTTATTTTATTGTTTAATACAAGTTTTATTATTAGCTCCAGTTGGTGCAAAATGCAGCGGCCCACATGGTTTTGTGCAGACCCCGGTGTGCACATCTTACACCTCTCCTGCGGGAGCTTCATTGGTTGCCAATTGGCTTCCGGGTGCAATTCAAGGTGCTGGTTGTCACTTTTAAAGCCCTTCATGGCTTGGGACCAGGTTATCTGAGGGACCAGGTTATCTTGCCAGTCACATCTATCTGATCCATTAGACCAGGGAGGCAAGGAATGCTACGGGTCCCATCTCTGAGGGAGATACACCTTGTTGGACTCAGAAGAAGGGCCTTCTCCATGGTGGCTCCCTCTGTGGAATATCATTCCCCCAGGGCAGTGGTGGGATTCAAAAATTTTTACTACCAGTTCTGTGGGTGTGGCTTGGTGGGCATGGCAAGGGAAGGATACAGTAAAATCTCCAGTCAGAGGTGGTATTTGCCGGTTCTCTGAATTACTCAAAATTTCCGCTACCGGTTCCCCAGAACTGGTCAGAACCTGCAGAATACCACCTCTGCCCCAGAGATTAGAATGGCACCCACTCTAGCAGTCTTCCGGAAGGCACTGAAGACCTAGTTCTGCCAGCGGGCCTGGGGAACCCAGAGTGGGATGTAGCTCGTGTGATCTGCTGTCGTCAGGGTGGGTGGGTGGGAGTTGAGGGAGGTGATTTTTTTATTTTTTTTCCCCAGATTTTGTTCTATTATACTTTATTAATTTATTTGATTCCTTTTATTAGTTTTATTGGTTTTTTTAAAATATAGTTTTACATTCTGTAAGCCGCCTCGAGTCGCCATGGATAAATAGGTGGCAATATAAATTCAATACATTCAATAAATAAATGTTGTTCTGTTCTTTATATCTGATATAGTCCAATGGCTAATAAGATACCTTTATTATGACCAAGGACCTGCTATGGACTGCTATGGACTATTTAATAATGGTATTGGTATTTCTTGCAATATTGACATGGTTCTGGGTGAAACCCAAGAGTCTTCATACCACAAGATTCTTCTGTAACAAATACATCATTGTAATTATGCCCTTGATTTGTATGCATTAGGATTTCACTTGTTACAAAATGTCTCCTGCCTTTCAAGTTTTATTTATTTTTTTCTTTCAGTCTTTAAACCGTCTTATTATTTAGATTGCTTATATACAGTAGTCCTTAATTTACAACCACAGCTGAACCCAAAATTTACATTAAGTGAAAATATTGTTAAGTGAATTTTCCCATTTTATGACTTTACTTGCCACATTTGTTAAGTGAATTACTGCAGTTGTTAAATCAGTAACACGGTTGTTAAGTGGATCTGGGTTCTCCATTATCTTTGCTTGTCAGTAGAAATGACTCCTGAAACACTGCAACTTGAGTCAGTTGCTAAGCATCTGAATGTAAATCACGTGAACTTTGGAATGCTGCAAGTCATAAGTGTGAAAAATGATCATAAGTCACTATTTTCAGTGCCGTTGTAACTCCGAACAGCCACTAAATAAACTGTTATAAGTCAAGAACTACCTGTACTTACTGGCAAAACTCTCTGCAATTGCTCTCTGCAATGTAATTCCCTCAACACTGTTCAATTATTACAAAGTCTGCATTACTATTACTGTTAATCTTTTCATCACTCCTTATCACCCATCCCCTCCCACTTGTGACTGTATGACAGCAACTTTGTCGCTTGTATCCGTACCATCTATATTGACTGTTTCCTAGTATGATTTGATTGCTTATTTGTACCCTATGACTATCATTAAGTGTTGTACCTGATGATTCTTAACGAATGTATCTTTTCTTTTATGTACACTGAGAGTATTTGCACCAAGACAAATTCCTTGTGTGTCTGATCACACTTGGCCAATTAAGAATTCTATTCTATTCTATGTATACTGACTATTGTTAAGGTACTTTATAGTACTCTCTGCTCCTTTAGCAGCTTTCCAGATTTATTTGAAGTGTCCCCACAACTACGGATGGGATTTATGATCATTGCCAATAACCCAATTTCTCTGGTTGCTTCGCATTCCCTGGCAACCTCTGTGGTCTTATTCCCAAATTGATCCACAGGTGGATATTCTAATATGCGTATTGGCCAATCTCTCGTCCACATCCTTATTCCCATTTGCTACCGGGCCTATCCATCCACCAGTTCTTCTCACCCATTGGCTGCTTCTCAGCTGGTCGCGTTCATTCTTCCGCCACCGCCACTGTCTTCGGCCCCCCTTCTTCCTCCCTCGCGCCTCCCCGTAAGCCCCGCCCTCCTCCTGCCATCGGGCTAGACCCGTCCGCCAGTGGTGTTCCCGTCCGGATGATTGGCAGGCTTCGAGGTCATCTCCGCGCGGTGGTACGATCGGTCCACGCGCTGACGCGGGAACCCGGAGCCGTCGCCATTGGCCGCGTTCGTCGCGGGGCGTGTTACCTGGCGATGTGGCGCGCGACGCGCAGGTTGGCGATGGCAACGGCGGCGGCGGCGCCGTCGTCCCCCGTGGCGGGCGGGGGTAGGGCAGCGCCGCTGCATTTATCATCGCTGCTGGGCGGCTGTTTATGTCAGTCGAGCCGCCGCGCACGGAGGTGGATCTTTCCTGCCTCTCTCGTGGACCCGAAGGTGAACGGAGCGCGGTAAGGATCGAGACTGGGGATCAGAGGGGGTTTGAGGTTTTTAGTGCCCGGGGGTCTGTCGGCTTTCGGGATAAAAAGCGCAAAACCGTTTGCGAAGGCAAGCGGCCGCCCCCCTAACCTTGTACCCTGGAACCCGAGGTAGGCTGCTTCTAACGAGGGAAGTTGGCTCTGGAAGTCTCGCTGCTCTCGCAGCAGCTGAAAAGATCCCTCTCCAGATCCGCTTTTCAGGGCGCGATTCCCTTTGGTAATTCAAAAACACGGGGTCTTCCAGTTAACGTTTTTATTGAACTATAATAAAATGTTATAAAATGCAAAATAAACGGAAAAGCAGTAGGGATGGGGGGGGGGGGAGATGAGGAAAGAAAAGGGGGAGAAAAAGAAAAAAAGAGCATTGACTTCCGACTCTATTACAATAAAATAAGGCATTAACATCAAATCACAACTTTTTGCTTTTCCATAATAAAATGGGTCTTTGACTCAGGTGGCTGGGGAAGATGGGAGATCTGGCAGACTGGTGTAGTGTTTGATTAAATGAGCCCGAATAAAAGGCAATAGAGCTAAACTGTTCCTGCCTGCCTGCCTTTTTATCCCTCCCCCCCAAGAAAAAATAAATAGGGACAAAAGTTGAGAGCTTTTCTTGGGAAAATGTCTATGGAGGATGTCAATCGTCCATATCATGGTTGTCCAAAAGACAAAACTGGACTTTCTTGGGTGGTTTTTTCCCTTTTGGAAAGGTTGCACTGCTCATCCCAAGAAGTTCCTTTAGTTCAAAACTGAATTAAGATTCTTGGATGAGAAGAAACTTTCATTTAAGTAGTTATTCATTGCACTAAGGGCTTACTTTTCTGCAAGGAGCACAGGTGGGTACATGAAAATTTATTTTAGCTCTCTTTTTTATTCTCGCCATAATATGTTTTTTTTTTAAAGAAATGTACTTCCTTTCCAGGTGCTGAAAAGCTTATCAAGGAAGCAGTTGTCAAAGCAGGGGCTTTAAGAAAAAATGTCATGGAGAGAAAATATATTAGAATCGATCCTGAAAAAGTCTAGGATAGGGACACAGTGGTTTAATATCTACTGGAGCAGACCATATATTCTTGAAAAGTTCTAATTTTCTAAAATAGAGGAATATTTGTAGAAAGCTTTGTTTGTTTAGCAACCCATAATGAGATACAGAATTGCCCTAGATGTTGAGGCATTCTGAAACCAGTTTATCCCAGTTTTTTTAAATTGCATGTTTTATGCACATCTGAATTCAGTCGATTCTCATGTGGAACATGAATAATCAATTGGTAGTCTTTAATTAAAAATGTTTGTGTTGGGATCACCTAATCACAAATTCCAGGTGTTAGGTTTTGCTTTGGTCTGAATTACTGTTTTTATTCAGTATTTTGTTTAGGGAGATCAACAACACAATCATGCCTGAGATAAATACAGATGAATTGGATGAGCAACAAGTGCAGTTGCTGGCAGAGATGTGCATCCTAATAGATGAAAATGACAACTGGATCGGTTCAGAAACAAAGAAAAACTGCCATCTGAATGAAAATATTGACAAAGGTAAAAGTGTGATTTAAAGTATATCATGTGCAAGGAGGACCTTGCTTAGCTCAACTGAGTCAAAGACTCACTATATGATACAGAGCCACATTTCTTGCCTCCAGGTAACTGACCTTTATCTATAGATCAAGATAAAGTCAAAAGGAAAAAATGCTGTTGATCAAGTATGTTTGGATTAATGCTGTTCTTCAGACATTACAAACATTTTGATATAGAGAAGCTGAAAAGCTTCTCACAATTACTCTTATTTCCAACAGCCTGTCATTCCAATTAGATTTGGTATTACTTGTCATTCCAATTAGATTTGGTATTATGTTTTACCAGCCACATATGAATTCAGAAGTTCTTTTTAAGCATTGGTAGGAAGCATGAATTCATTTATCATTGCTTGCAGGCTCAAGTAAAAAGAGGGCACACATTTTACTTTGCCTTGGCAAATGTGGGCTTGGCAAATTCATGACCTCTAGTGGAAGAGAAATAATAAAATTATCTTAGTAATTTAGGTCAGGAAAAATAAAAAATGTGGAGTGACTTGCTATTAAATAGACACAAGGAACAGATTATTTAAATAAAAGGATAATGAATTAACCAAGAGGGAATTGGCTTCTAAGTGATGTAAAAGGTGCTTTGTTACAGATTCTGTAAGCGAGAAGTCTTGGAACTAATTTATCAATGGCTTATCATGACATTTTTCCCAAAGAGAAAGAAAGCACATAAGCCATTGATTTCAGTAGAAATAGAAGACTTATTTTGTGCCAATACATTTTAAGCTAAAGTTCAACTCCTTAAGGCTATAAAAGTATCTAGGTTTATTTCTTAGATAAAAGCTTTCAAAAGAAAGAAATTATGTAAGATTTTTCTTAATATCTTATTCGAAAAGAACTAGCATAATTGTATTTCAAATAAGAATTTACTTAGACTTTGTAGAAAGAATTGCTTCGTTATGAGACCTTACAGGTAGTCCTTGACTTAACAACTATTCGTTCAGTAACCACTTGAAGAGCCTTATCCATGCCCAAACTTATGGCCATTGCAGCACCTGCACCATCAAATGAGTAAAATTTGGGCAGTCAGTAGCCCATTGCAAAGGTGCTGTAACTTCCTCCATCATCTCCCCCCCCCCTCCTCTTGGTCCCTTGGGCTCTGTCACTCCAGCTAACCTTTGGTTGCTGTCTTCTTGTTTCCAATGCTGATGAGGTGTGCCCAGTTTTGTTGCTGGATCATGGTAGATGGTTTGTCCTGCAAGAAAAGGAAAATAAAAACAAAGAGGCTAGAATGTGCCACAATGCCTCTTTGCACTATATTTCTGGGCTTTATGGGACTGGCGTTATGCTGTGAAATAGAAGGAAGAAAGGCTGCCGTGGCCCAGCAGCCGAACTGGGCATATTCATTAGCAGCAGGAGCAAGAAGGCAGCAAAGGTCATCTGGAGCAGCAGAGCAACATGGGCAAGGTGAATCTTGGTGTGCAGGCTAGTAAGGGCAATTATGCTAGGGCATCTGTGGCTTTAGAAAGAGTAACCTCAGAAAAAATTGAGCTGAGGTGGGTACTCAGTAATGACCAGTAAAAATCACTTAACAGTGGCAATAGGGATGGCAGTCACCCAAGCAATCATGCAATATCTTGCTTCACAGTTGCATTGTTAGCAACCAAAATTCCAGTCCCAATTATGATTGTAGGTTGAGCATTACCTATAGTCTTAAAATTAGCACAAAGATACATTAAATTAATTATCTTTGCAGTATAATATTTATACAGCCTTTGCCTATCTTTCTGTACTAGGATTATTGCATCGTGCTTTCAGCGTTTTCTTGTTCAACACTGAGAATAAGCTACTGTTGCAACAGAGATCAGATGCCAAAATCACTTTTCCAGGTATGTAATAATGAATCGTTTCAACAGTGTGGCAGAGGCCCATCTGTAGTTTGAATATATTTTGAACTCTGTCATCTATTAAATGTGAAAGGATTAGCTTTTCTGGTAAAGCAAAGCCTTGAAAGGTTGTTTATAGTGTGCTTATATTTGTCAACAAGCAAATAATTGGGAAAATAATGTGAGGGGTGAAGCTGAAAAAAGATTTTGAGATTAGACAAAATACTGCAAGTGTCTTCAACATGAGACTGAAAAACAGGCAGCAAAAAGTTCACAAATGAGGGCAAATATATGTGTCCTATATATATATTCTGGTGAAAAAGAAGTTCCCTGAGGATGGGATCTAGCATGAATCCAAAAGTTTGGCAGACAAAACCTTTGGTCCTGGTTATCGACATAGACTGGATCCTGCAGCAAAAAGTTCATTGTCACATTAAAGGTATGAGAGAATGGGGAGATCCTGGGCTTTAATTATGGGCCTACATTTAAAGGTATGAGAGAATGGGGAGATCCTGGGCTTAAATCTGAAGATGATACATAAATGTGACTGATTCCTAGAATCTTCAGTAATTGATTGTCATTAAAAGCTCATTCAGTGGAGAGGAATATTCCAAAGCAGACCTTTGTATTATCTGAAATATTTAAAGTACAGCATTTCAGATATTCTGCTGTCCAAAATGCTGTAGGACGTTATTAAAACTTTTCATTTCTTTTGGGAAGATTGTTTTACCAATACCTGTTGCAGTCATCCCCTAAGCACCCCCCTTGAACTGGAAGAAAATAATGCCATTGGTATTAGAAGAGCAGCGCAGAGAAGACTGAAAGCCGAGTTAGGAATTCCACTGGATCAGGTAAACACTCCTCAGAGCGATGACTTCCTTGGGGAAAAGATGTTGCATAGCATTTAGTCACTTGGCAATCCTATTTGTCTAATTACAAATCAGACCTACAATATTTATTTGGAAACCCATAACTGCCTTATTCCCAAAAGCCAAGAGTAGGGAACAATTAATGCAACATCTTTGTCATATTTGTACTGTCTCCCTTTTTAAAACTGGTGTGCATAGTTTGCTCTGGTGTTTTATCTCAACATTTGTGTTTTGGAACAAGATGAAGAATATATCTTCCAAGCTATACCAAAGTTCCAGTTTTCAAATTCATCCTAAACTACACATAGTCACAATATGCATATTACCAGATATAAAAAAGAAAAGAAAATTGGGTAAAATTGTCCAATCACAAGCTAGAACGCCATACAGAGAATCTTTGTTCAGGTTTGCATTTCTTTGTGGCTAAACAATTTTGGACCTAGGAATTTTTTTCAAAAGGCATTTTTTCCAAAGCAAATTCTAGAAGACGTTGTCTTTTATGAAAGTACTGCCAAAATGGCACAAGGATAGAATAGCTACTCAATTTTGCATATTCTGTTTTTGTCCTGCCAATGTGCACAAAATATCTGTAATGCTTGGCCAAGAACAAGGCCAGGCTGGGACCCCATCAATCCTCATTTCTTTCTTACTAATAGGTATTAGACAGTAAAGTTTAGCTGTATCTTCGTATCTAGAATGCTGAGTGATCAAGAAATTCTAAAAATAGTATTAACAGGATGTATTTTCATTATTAAGAACATTTTCAGAACATATTTTGAATCTGATGTTTCAGGCACAATTGCTTCATCACTGTACAATGTTCAGAGTAATACCACAATTCTCAGACATCATTTAGAGAAGATAGGTAGGGAATATTACAAAAATGATTTCTTTGGTTCTTGCCAGGGCCCTGGTTACATAAAGTATGCTATGAAATGCCTGAAACCAGGAAAGTGCTATTGCTTTTCCTGCAGTAGAAGCAATAACTTGCTTTTATATCTATATTGAGATGTTCTGGGAATGGAAAAGAGAATGTTTTAAAAAGTAGATATGGAACCTTTTGAAACATGTTTGATTGTAGGTCACTCCAGAAGAAATCTTCTACCTAACCAGAATTCACTACAAAGCCCAATCCAATGGAACGTGGGGAGAACATGAAATTGATTATATCCTTTTTGTGCAGAAGAATGTACAGCTGGATCCAGATTCCAATGAAATTAAAAGCTACTGTTACGTGACTCAAGAAGAATTGAGAGAACTGCTGGAAAAGGCTTCTAGAAATGAAATTAAGATTACTCCATGGTTCAGACTAATTGCAGAGACTTTTCTCTTTAAGTGGTGGGATAACTTGAATAATTTGAAGATATATGTTGATCATGATAAGATACACAGAATGTAACAAATTGGGCTGTCCTAAAATATCCTACCATAAATTTTTCATACTGAAATTATTTGTTGAAGCAATGTATTTGCAGATTGATTGTAACAGGAAATTAGGAATAGGCCCCTTTAAGTGGAAGTTAGATATTTATCTCACATTGCATAGCTGGCTTGCTCCTGGAATATTTCTTTTCATTTCATGGTATTAAGTAGTGATTAACGAGTTTGCACTCCATGGAAACCACTGTAAGTCTGAATAGTCGCCAAGCCACAATGCCATGGGAGTAATTAGGGCTTGATTACAATCTCTCCCACAATATGATCTGTTTGCACAATATGGAACACATCATCTTACCAGTTTTAAGTGTAGGTAAAATGAAGAGGTGAATCTGAATTAGTCAACCCTAAAAGCTTTTGTATTTTATACCAGTCTTACTGAAGCATGCAGCACAGCAGTTTTTCTATACTGTCCCTCTTCAAGTTACCTACTTATCTTTCAAGTAATTAGCACTTCCATATTTATACTTTACACTTTTTCGTGTTTGACTTGCTTTTGAAGAACCTATTCCCTTGGAAGCTATTCTAGCACATAAGATATACTTTCCCCATTTGAAAAGATACCCAACATTTCAAACTAGAAATGTTTAAAATTTCTGTATTTGTAGATTCTAAATGTCTTTCCTGTAGGAATTAAGCTATGATCTAAAAGAAAGGAAATCTTAAATGTAAATAACTTTTTTCACAGAATCTTGAAAAACACCTGAGCTATTAACAACCAATAAAGGAAAGATTGTTAGACATATCCTATGGTCTAGGCAAATGGTGTTGGTGTATTCTTCGTAAATACAATTATGAACCATGAAAATTAAAGTTTAAAGATTGAACCTGATTGGTGTGTTGAAATTTCCTATTAATTCTTATTGATGGAGAATCAAAAATAAATGCTTTTGTGTTCTTTATAATGGCTTGTTAAATGTAATTGTGGGCTAGAGGATTAGGTAATGTTTCTATTTGTACTATTTGAAGGACAAAACTAGCCCATAATCTAAACATTTTAAATGCTTGAATAGCACTTCCAGATCCTCCAAGGAAAAGAGGAATAACTACACATTGGACATATTTCAAATGGCTTGTCATGGCCTCAGTAATCTACTTTGGGAGCCCTAGGTGAACTGCTTTTAAGGTGTCAGTTTTGTAATATAGAATTACCCAAAGTTGACTAATACATCACTTTTACTTTTTGAAATTTCCAGTTGTATAGAATTGACTCTTACAAGCCTTTTCAATCACTTATTATTAGAAGGGATATGCATAGTAAAAAATTTTCCTTTCCCCCTGCCTTGAGAATTTAATGGTTAAAATGCAGCAGCCCTGATCTTCCCAGCTGCTTCCATTCTCTTCCTCCCACCCTCAACTGATGTTTATGTTTCAGCTGTGTCTTTTTCACTAGCCTCAGGAACAAACTCCTATCTAGGCTATCCAATAACAGCCTATTCCTACCACCACGCTTCGCAATGCCTTTGTCATGCTGATGCGAATATACACATACCATATATCATGGCCAGTCCCCTTATTTGGGGCTCTTAACACCCTTTGAAACATTTCTACTTTAGAACAGCTGTATTTTATTTCACAACCCAGGTTAAAATGTATTCTCCTTCCATAGCAAACCAACATTTCAAAATAAATTATCCCAAGCAGCTGTTCTGTGCACTTCCCTTAAGTTTGAATGTTTATCCCAGTTAGGCCATAACCCACTAAAGGTCTGACATGGTTTGAATAGGCTCTTTGCCAAAGTATACCCCTGAACCAGAATTATTGCTCTATAGTTGCAGTTTAAGGAAACCATTTTCCTCAGTCTCATGATTGAATAACCCAAGATAGCAGTTTTGAAAACTAGACCTGTTAACAGTTAAGAGAACTATTTTAAAGAAAAACAAAAAGGCAAATTTCAATGCTTGCAATGTATTTATTTGTGTCAACATAGGAATCTTTATTTTATTTATTTTTTGCTCTATCTTCGGGAGGTGGAACCAGCTTTTCTCTTCCCAGAAAACAGGTGTTTGGGCTTCAGGTCAAACACAGCTCTATCCGCCTCGCCTTTCTTGCCCATCTGATTCATTACCTTCTGAGCATTCTTCATCATAATTTTTGCTTTTTTCACCATCTATAAAAAATAACATGCAAGTGAAAAGGTGCACATACCACACATGAATTTAAATATTACATGGCCACATATTGCTCCATGTGTTGAACTTCAGTTTCCATGAAAAAAAAAAAAAACTTAATTCAAAGCTGAAAATGCACATTATAGATAGCCTGGCTGATAGTGAATATATTTTTATATCTGGGGGGGACCAATGACCTCAAAATAGAAATTGGATATTAAAATGTTACAAAAGTGACTGCATAAATTCATTAGGTCATATAGTAACAAATTCTAATTGCTAATTACTATAGCACAAAATATGCACTTGGATAATCTGAATAAACTGATAATTTTATAATACTGAGATATACCTTAGCATCACGAAGACCAGAGACATCACGAGGGGGACGAGAGCCATTGCGACTTACTGGCATTGTTGCACGTGCTTCAGAATCTTCTCGCTTACGTTTACGGGTGACACTGCGTGATCTTCTTCCCTGGATTAAATAATGTGCTTGAATATTTACAGATAACCAAATTGGAAACCTTAAGTTAATCAGAGGCTCTGCTGCAACCTAGTTTCCATTAACATAGATTCTTGTATCAGCCAAGAACCTACAAAAAGTAAACTCTTCATAAACATTGTTTAATTACAGGTGTAGCAATGATACAGAAGGGGGGAATAAGCAAAAAAAAAAAAATTTTACCTCACTGTTGCCAATTAGGACAAATCCCAGATTTGTCATCTCTTGTTCAAGGGTCTTCTGTTGAATCTAAAGCCAGAAGTAAAAAAAAAAAAAAGCAGAGGTTAGTAGTTCCTCAGTTTCTTCTCATGAACTTTCCCAGGTCTACTACTAGACTACAAGTTGTAAGCCCTCCAGCTAAAGGACAGCATTTCTGTCTAGTAGCCCAAGATCTCTTCCAGTGGCTTTACTTCCACTAAGGGTAACAAACCACTATCCCACCCACCCACCCACATAAAAATACCTTCACTTCATAAACTAACTCCACCACAGGCAACCTCTTTGCTGCTCTGCTTTTATAGCTGCTCATGAGTGGGCAGGTGGGCTGGCTAAGGTAAGGTCTTAAAGGGGAAGAGCACTATACCCCTGGTGCTAGCTAATTTTCAGGCATTCTGTCTTCTCATGCTCAATGGTTCCTACAATTAGAATCTTCTAGATAAGGAATCTAGGGAACAGCCCTAAACTTCCCAAAAACAAAGGAGAGCAGAGCTCAAAGCAGCACAGCTGTTTGAGATGAGAAATCAACAGCTCCAATGCTCTTTTGCTATTCCACAACTGGAAAAGGCTGTCTCAGTGGATTTGAAATTTTACCAATTAAAAGTGGGTATACAGACAGCAGGCAAAGGTGGACAAATGACTATTCTTTGAACTGTAGCATGGAAATCACACAATGCATCCCACCACAACAAATTTTGCAAGCTGAGAGTAAATTTGGTGTAGTGGTTAAGGCACCAGGCTAGAAAGCAAGAGACCACCATCATGACTAGATTCTCAGTCATCCAAGTCATGTTTCTCTCAAAGGTGGCTTTTTCAAAAGGCAACTGGACAAAAGGTAACTTGTTTTTGTTTCCTTGAAAACCTTTTGGACAACATTTTGTCTGAAATGGTTTAGGGTTTCCTGCCTGAGCAAGGGGTTAGACTAGAAGACCTCCAAGGCCCCTTCCACTTCTTCTATACTGAAAGTTCTTCAGTGCTTTTTGTGTACTTTTCAGTTCTTTTTGTGCACATTTCCAGGACAAAAACCAAGAAAACATAGTTTTTCCTAAAGGTTAAACTGGTTAGAGATTTCATAAAGAAGATTACCATATGTGCAAGCCTGCAAATTAGGGAAATAAATGTAAACCACAATTCTTCTCCACTTCAAACATGGTTATATTGCCTACATTTGAATTCTTGGCAAAATTAAGAATTCTGCTACTTAAAAAAAAGACAGCATATGTAGGAGGGTGTTCTATTTATTCATTCACTTGTATCCCAAAAAGATGGAACACACTTTCCTCCTATTTTTCTCACAACAACAACCCCTTTGAGGTGAGGTAAGCTGACAGGAAGTGACTGGCCCAAAGTCACCCAGCTGCCTTTCCTAGCTAAAGTAGGGCTTGAACTCATGGCCTCTAGTCACAAAGATGCTTTTCCTGAAGGCAACTGGGCTTTCTTGGGTTTTTTTTCCTTAAAAATGTTTCACTTCTCATCCAAGAAGCTTCTTCAGTTCTTCATGAGTTCAAGAGCCCTGATTTAGCCAGGAAAGCCAACTAGCTGACTTTGGGCCAGTCATTCTTCTCAGCCCAACTCACAGGTTATGGTGAGGAAAATAGGAGGAAGAAGGTAGGTTGGATTTGTTTGCTGCCTTTAGTTATTTGTAAAAATAAAGATAAAAATGAATGAATAAACATGGTTTGTAACGTATTCTTCAATTCTTTGCAAAATTGAGGATTTTATTGATAAAAAAGACAGCAAACGTAGGAGGTTGTTCTACATTTGCTGTATTTTTAGTTAACAAGATTCTTAACTTTGCAAAGAACTCAAAAATAGGATGTAACTATGTTTGAAATGCAGAAGAATTTGGGTAACTGTGTTTGAGATGGAGAAGAATTGTGGTTTATGTTTACCTTTCCTAATTTATAGGCCTCCAGATATTGTGGTCTTCCTATTGAAATCTCTAATCAGCTTAATCTTTAGGGGAAACTGGATAAAGTAATGATGTATTTAAAACACTCCCTATCTAATTGCTTAGATAGCAGATTGTGGTCACTTAAATGCACTGGAGTTATATGGACTCAACTTACAACCACAACTGAGTACAAAATTCCTGTTGCTAGGCAAGACAGTAGCTATGTGAATTTTATGTGAATCACTACACTATGGCCTTCCTTGCCATAGTAAAGTGAATCACTGCAATTGTTAATTGAATCAGTCATTAAGCAAATCTGGCTTACCACATTGACTTTGCTGGCTGGAAAAAGTCACAAATGATGATTACATGATCTACAGGACAGTGCAACTGTCATAAATACAGATAGCCCTCAACTTTCAATAGTTCATTTAGGGACCATTCAAAGTTACAACTGAAGTCATTTTAAAAAGTGACTTATGATCTTTTTCCACACTTAACGACCGTTTGTGGTATCCCTGTGGTCATGTGATCAAAATTCAGCCGCTTGGCAACTGGTTCATCTTTACGACCGCTGCAGTGTCCTCAGGTCATGATCACCTTTTTGCAATCTTCAGACCAGCAAAGTCAAATGGGAAAGCCAGATTCACTCAACAACTGGGGAAAAGATAGGTCATAATATGGGACAAGCTCATTTAACGGCTATCTCGCATAGCAACAGAAATCTTGGGCTCAATTGTGGTCGTAAGTTGGAGACTACTACCTATATATGCCAGTTGACTATGGGAAGGTTGTAACGGCTACAAGTGTGAAAAGAGGTCATAAGTCACTTTTTCACTGCTGTTGTGACTTTGGTGTGATTGCCCTCCAGGTCGAAGGCTCTCCAGAATCTGCTGAAGATTACTTGCCTTCAGGGGGTGTTTTCGTTCTGCTGACATGTTCCTGCAGCCTACTGAAGGCTGCTCTGGGTCAAAATAAACCTCTATCCTTCAAGCAGCTTTGGAGAATGCCTCTGCGCCTGCGCAAAGTGCCCATTTGGTGCGCACATGCACGCAAAGCCATTCCCACCAAACCGGTGGCAACTTTATTTGAATACCACCACTGTTTACAGCCCTCTCTAAGTGGTTTACAGAATCTGCCTATTGCCCCCGCAATCTGGGTCCTCATGTTACCCACCTCAGAAGGATGGAAGGTTGAGTCCCTTCGGCCTGGGGAGATTCGATCTGCCAGATTGCAGGCAGCCGGCAGTCAGCAGAAGTAGCCTGCAGTACTGCACTCTAACCACCATGACTCATTGAAATCATTCTTTCATGATTTTGGGACACTGGAGAGGTCATATTAGACTGGGACGCGTTCTTGTGTGGTCTGTGCTCTTGCGCAGCCTCTGGAGCCTCTAAAAATCCTGCCAGAAGGGGAGTGTGTGCTTTCACACGATTTTTAGAGGCTCTGAAGGGTATACAAAATCATTCTAACTCGCCTCCTACAAGCCAGCATGATGCCGGTTGCTGTTTCAGCTTCCATGTGGCGCTATTCTGTACTGCGCAAAACAGCTGCACTTTGAATTCTGGCCACAAAAGTATGGGAGCCCAGGCGGGCAGGTGGGCCAAACACAGAGCAGTGAAGAGAACCTGTCTCCACTGCTCATTGCCGCTACTGGCTCTCCAGAACCGGGCGAATACCACCACTGGCTGTAAAGCTCTGTGAAGTGGTAGATAAGCCTAAGTGCTATTGCTATAGTGCTATTCAAAGCTAATGCTTTCAAGAACAGTTGTAAGGAACGGCATAAACATGGGCGTGTCAACTCTGAAACATGTCAAAGTCACTGGATTCAACAGTGACATCTCTTGGGGCTACCCTCCAGAATAAGATCTGAATCTCCTCCCTGCCATGGTTCAGAAAAGTGCTGAAAACCTGGCTCCTCACCCAGGCCAGAGACAAGGTAGAGCGAGACCCCTTCACTTCGTTCACTTGCTATCTTATATTGATTTTATTGTCATTGATTTGATTGTTGTGATCTGCCTGCAGTGATTTGAGTCAGGCAATAGAAAAGTTTAATCAATTATTATTACCATGGGAAAGAATAGCAGGGCCTTGAATGTCTCGTTTGAGGTACTTATTAATTGTTAGGAGATTGATTCTGTGACTCATGGATTTCTAAATGTTTTAAATGGGGATGGTAATCAATAAATATAATGACCCAATCTGATCCATACATTACTCTATCCCAGGGGATCCTAAACCTTTTGCCAACCCTTTAGTCCAGGGGTCACCAACCTTTTGGACCTCAGGGATCACTAAATTCATAATTTTAAATCCTGTGGACCACTAATATGAATCCAGTGCGCAGTTCGCTGAAGTGCCTGGAATCCCAGTGACGGGATGGGGTCCTTCAGGTACTTAGCTTGGCCACCTGTTTCTGTAACCTTAAACACTCAGAGCCATTTGGACCAGTTTCCCACAGAAAACAAAACAGCGGGATCTCTCATCTCCCTCTGTCTTCCCTCTCTCTCTCTCTCTCTCCTCTCTCTCTCTCTCTCTTCTCTCTCTCTCTTCTCTCTCTCTCTCTCTCTTCTAGCCGGGCCAGCCAGCGTCTTGGGGCAGAGAGGAAGTTGCACGTCTCCCAGTCGCGCAGCACCAACATCAGCCGAAAGAAATGCCCACGAGACCCAGCAAGAGATGAAACTTCGCTCTTGCTCTGGAATATGGAGTGAATCTCCAACCCCACCTTTCCATTCTCAGGCCAGGTGAAGTGACTGGGTGGGGATGGTGAGGGGCAGAGCCAGCGGTGGGTTCAACCAACAGAAAGCAACAGCAGGGGGACGAAAGAACCCCGGGTTGCCAACACCAGTTGCTTTGACCTGCCTGCGCCAGCACCACCTTTTCCGCAACAGCACTATTATTTTGTTCCAGCCGGTGAGGGTTGCGCTACTCCTTGCACGTTGTACCACCTGCAAGTTACAGATACCTCCCTCTGTGGCGGAGATTTCCAACCCCACCATGAGGTGCCTGGCCGGTCCCATATTCCAGAACTCTAATCACAGGACTGGCCCATTGGTCATCCCAGAGCACCACCTCCACCAGGGTGCACTGCGGACCACCAGTGCTCTGCGGACCTGCAATTGCTGACCTCTGCTTTAGTCTAATTTTAATGTACACACCTCCTTTAAAAACCCAAACACCAAAATGAAAGCAAGTGAACAACGAAAGCAATACAAATGATACTTTGGGAAAGGCAGATTTATTATAACCATACCAAAAGTCCTCAACTTACTAACATAATTGAGCCCAAAATTTCCATTGTTAGGCAAGGCAGATGTTAAGTGAGTAGTGCCCCCACTCTACGACCCTCTTTAACATAGTGTTAAGTGAATTACCTCTGTTGTTAAGTGAATCATGCAGTCATTAAGCAAACCTAGCTTCCCCGGTTGCTTGTCAGAAGCTGGCTGGAAAGGTTGCCAATGGTGATCCTTGACCCCTCAAGACAGGGCAACGATCATAAATATTTGCCCGTTACGAAGCACCTGAATTTTGATCACGTGACTATGTGGATGCTGCAACCGTCATGTCAAAATCGCTCCCTTTTCAGTGCTGTTGTAACTGCAGCCACTGGACAAATTGTTTTAAGTCAAGCACTACCCATATTGATTTCCTTCAGCATGAGGTTCCTTCTATTTTTTTGCCTTGCTCGCTGCCCAGGCAAACCAAGTAAATCTGTACTTTTTAAAACAAACCACAGCTGAAAATGCCATTGAAAAGTCTTCCAGTCTTTCTTCCCTTCTAGCGTAGTCCTTGACTTACATTTGGCAAAAGAGATTTATGACCTAAATTCAAGTTTCAGTCACGTGACCAAACTCAGCAACATGGTCACGTTTCAAACTGTTTGCAGTGTTCCATGATCATGTAACTATTTTATGACCTTCCCCACCCCTCCAAACTAGCACTTACGTCCATTTTTTTGTAAAACCTCACCATAGCGAACAGTGAGTTCGCTTAAGTGTTACTCAGTTAATGACCACTGCACATAAAAGGTTGTAAAATCAGTAAAACGGTGGTAACTTGAGGACTACCTGATCACTCTTAAGGTACAGATAATCCTCAACTTACGACCACAATTGAGACCAAAATTTATGTTAAGTGAAAAATTTGTTAAGTGAACTTTGTCCCATTTTACAAGTTTTCTTGCCACATTTGTTAAGTGAATCACTGCAGTTGTTAAATTAGTAATTGATTGTTCAATGAATCTGGGTTTTCCATTGATTTTGCTTATCAGGTGGTCGCAAAATGGCTCCTGAACATTGCAACCGTCATAAATGTGAGCCAGTTGTCAAGCATCTGAATGTAAATCAAGTCACCGTTGGGATACTGCAAAGGTCATAAATGTGAAGAATGGTCATGAGTCACTATTTTCAGTGCTGTTGTAACTTTGAATGGCCACTAAATGAACAGTTTTAAGTCGAGGTCTACCTGTATCTGCTGGAGTACCTTATTTCTTTCCCAGTCCAACTTCCTTCTGCCCATGACACATGTGCTCACATCCCACCAAATTCTCACCCAAATATTTTTTATACTTGCCTTTTTAGCTGTTCTAGGCATTCTGGGCCCATGTATGTCCTTCTCCTTTGATTCCAGGATCTTCATTTTCTTCTTCTCACGAATTTGTTGTGCCAACTGCCTAATTCCCATCATTTCCTCATCTTCGCTTTCTGAATCACTATCATATTCTCCAGCTATTTCCTTTAGCTCTTCTTCTTTCTCCAGTTGTTCCAATTTCTAAAAAAACGCCACACTCAATAGATTAGAAATTGATTTCTATTAATGTATTTTCTTATACACCCTTCAGACAATTCACACTAATGCTCTCTTCCTGTGCCAAGTTAGAAAGCCAATGGGGTTTTATTTCACATAGAAAGACTGTCTATATCAGTGGTCGCCAACCAGTGGACAGGGGACCACTGATGGTCTGCGAGAAAATTTTGGTGGTCTGCAGAGAAATGTCCCCCACAAAGCAATTAATCCAGGCTGCCCGGAAATACAAGGCTGCACCGCCCACATGGCCTGCCTACCCACGGGCCCTCACCCTTCGGCCGAGCGCAAATCTTACCTTGAGTAGAGGCAAACATGCTGGAACTGGAAGGTAAGACCAATGGTGGAGGAAGGAAATCCACCCCAGGGTGGCTTGCTGACGTTGGTGGGAAAATTGGTGCCATATTCCAGAGCTGCAGTAGTCACAGGACTGGCCCTTTGGTCATCCCGGAGCAGCTGCTCCTCCACCCGGGTGCACCAGCCTGCCATGGGTTGGAGGAACTACTCTGGGATGACCAAAGGGCCAGTCCTGTGACTACTGCAGCTCTGGAATATGGGACTGACTTTCCCACCAACGTCAGCAAGCCACCATCAGTCAAAATTCATATTAGTATTATTATTATTATTTATTTATTTATTTTTATTTATTTGATTTGCCAAATGTTTACAAGATAATAAGTATAAGTGTATACATAGTTGTGAATACATGAAATGGGTACATATAAGAAAAATAAAAGAAGAATAAGAGAAACAATAGGACAGGGACGGTAGGCACGTTGGTGCGCTTATGCACGACCCCTACAGACCTCTTAGGAAAGGGGTGAGGTCAATAGTAGACAGTCTAAGGTTAAAGTTTTGGGGTTTGGGGAAGAAACTACAGAGTCGGGTAGAGTATTCCAGACATTGACCACTCTATTGCTGAAGTCGTATTTCCTGCAATCAAGTTTGGTGCGGTTAACTTTGAGTTTGTATCTATTGTGTGCTCTTGTGTTGTTATGGTTGAAACTGAAGTATTCATTGACAGGTAGGACATTGCAATGTATGATTTTATATACCATGCTTAAATCAGACCGAAGACGGCGTAATTCAAGGTTTTCTAGTTCTAGAATTTCAAGTCTGGTGGCATAAGGTATTCTACAACGAGTAGAGGAGTGGAGAACTCTTCTTGTGAAATATTTCTGGACTTTCTCAATTGTGCTAATATCAGATACGTAATGTGGGTTCCAGACTGATGAACTGTATTCAAGTATTGGTCTAGCAAATGTTTTGTATGCTCTGGTTAGTAGTGTGATATTACCAGAGAAAAAGCTACGTAGGATTAGGTTAACAACTCTTAATGCCTTTTTGGCTATGTAGTTGCAGTGGGCTCTAGCACTTAGATCATTAGAGGTGAGTATTCCAAGGTCCTTTTTTTTATTTATATTAGTGGTCCATGGGATTTAAAATTATGAGTTTGGTGGTCCCTGAGGTCCAAAAGGCTGGCGACCCCTGCTCTATATAGCAATAAAAACTTAAAATATGACTTTGGCCTAGATTAAATGGTATAGCTGTTTGAACATACAACCACAATTGGGCCCAAAATTTATGATGATAAGCGAAAAATGTATTAAATGCACATTGCCCCATTTTATGACATTTCTTGCCACAATTGTTAAGTGAATCACTGCAGTTAAGTTAGTAACATGGTTGGTAAGTGAATCTGGCTTCCCCACTGACTTTGTTTGTCAGAAGATGACAAAAGGGGATCACATGACTCAGAGACACTAACTGTAATAAATAGGAGTCAGTTGCCAAGCCTCTGAATTTTGATTACATGACCATGGAGATGCTGCAATGGTAGTAAGTGTGAGAAATGGTCATAAATCACATTTTCCAGTGTCGTCGTAACTTTGAACAGTCACTAAATGAACTGTTGTAAGTGGACTACCTATACTAGTTTGAGCTCATAACTGTCCCACAGTGATTGTGCAATGCATTTTGGGTATAAAGCAGAACTGGAAAGACAAAATTTTGTATTTGAAAATATTTGTACAAGATAAAGAAAAATAAGAAAATTGTGCATATAAAGCAGGGGTCCCCAACCACCGGGCCCCGGACCGGCACCGTCCGTGGATCATTTTCTACTGGGCTGCCGGTTTTCTGGGCGCCGCCATCTTGTTTCGACAGACATGATATTCTTCGAATTCCAATTTTTGGGGGAATCAGCCCCGCCCCCTTCCCCCCTTTCTTCTCTTCCTTCCCCTCCCCTCAGAGGCCCCGAGTCAGGAGTTGCTACTGCCTGGCACGGCTCCACGCGGCTCCAGTCCCGCGTTGCCTCGGGAAGGAAAAGGCAAAAAGGAAGAGCAGCAGCGGCGCTTTGCAATGGCAGCAGCGGCACCGGAGGCTCAGACGCAGCGGCTCCCGGTTTTGCCTTTCCCTTCCCGAGGCAACACGGGACTGGAGCCGTGCCGGCAGTAGCAACTCCTGACAGCCCCAGCCAGACGCCTGAGCGGAGCCCGGGCGGTGCAAGCGGAGGCCACTGAGCGGCAGGAAAAGGGAGCTGGGCAGCCACAGACCAGCCGTCTCTCCGTCTGACAGCCTCGGACGAATCTCTGCCTCCCAGCGCGCTTGGTCCTCCGCTCGCAGGCTTCCCCAGCCCCTTGCCAAGCAAGTTTTCCACCCCAGCCTGGCAGGACCCTCGCTGCCTTCCCCTCGCCTGGCCGGCCGGGCTCCTTGGGCAAACTGGCTGCCTCGTGCCGAGAAGCGCGCTGCCAGGCGGGGGCCATGCGGCACAGGGCAACACGCCACCGCACGGCCCTGGCGAGGGAAAGCAGCGTGCGCTCCCCGGGCGGCGGCCTCGGCCCCGCCACCAGGGAAGCGGCTGCCCAGCTCCGGAGCTGATCCACACCTGACCGGCTGGAAAGGAAGGGTGTGTAGTGTTGGTGTTGTGTGTGCGATTTCTTGGCGCGCGGTGCGGGGTCTCTTTTGGCCGGCCCCGATTTTTTTTTCAGAGGGGAATATCATGCCTGTTTCGACGAGAAAGTGCTTCCGGGTGAGCTTTTCCGGTTGGAAAGCGGCGTTTGGGTCCTGAAGGAATCCTCCCGCCTTAGTTTCATTGAAGGGGGGGCGGCTTTGAACGAAGAGCCATCCCGATGGCGGAGGAGATTAAGAAAGCACAAAAAAAGCACAAAAAAGGTACAAAGGAGGAGTTGAAGGTGGCGGGGAGAAGCGGGGGACGGCTGGCTGGCCGGTCGCTTGGCTCGCCTTGCCTTGTCATGCGTGCTGATGCCGGTACCGGGCCGCGGATCATTTTGTGATGCCGGTACCGGGCCGTGGCACAAAAAAGGTTGGGGGCCACTGATATAAAGTATATAATTAATATGAGAACATGTATATTTTCCCATCTAGTATACCAACGGTAGTTTAATACTTACCATCATGATGTCTGGGTCAATATAATCAGCTATGTTATGACCTTCCCAAATCTCAGGTACTACATCGTATTTTTCAGATGGATTCATCAGATCCCAATATTCTAAAGCAGGAGGGGAGATGAAGGAGTTTTATTTGTGCAATTCTAAAACTCCTGCAATTTTATTCAGTTGATAGCTTTATTAATAAGAAAAAGCCACCCTAAAATAATAAATTACATGCTGGTAGTAAGTTACACATAATGGAGCTCTTAAACTTGTTTGTTTCAACCGACAACATTCCTTAAATTCTGAAGTATATCAAAATTAGATAAAAGTATAGATTTGAACTATATCCATATATATATATGGTCTACGTTCTCCACTAATCAGGAGAAATTCCTACTTATAACCTGGTACCCATTCCTAAGAGAATATGAAAAAGGGAATGGATCTTACCAACAACAGGAAAAAAATATAGGCCTAGAAATTATGAGGCTAATCATACCCTGGGTGGTTTTCTAATTTGTTTCTGCTTTAGCTGTTTACAAAAAAAGAGAATAATCTGACAGAGCGACTTGCTATGTAAGAGTGCAGCTGAATCTAATTGCATTCCTAAACAAAAAGATAGCTTGAGACTTACTCTTAAGATCCAATATATAGTCATCCCCCATTTCCATTTCCAAGTCTTTCTCCTGCAGCAAAGATATATCATTAGTTAAGAGTTTCTTATAAATTTCACAACACCACAAAAAAGGTTGCACAAAGAGGTAGATTCGTTTAGTGGTTATGGCATCAGGCTAGTAACTGGGAGATTGTGAGTTCTAGTCCTGCCTTAGGCATGGAAGCCTAAGGCTGGATGGCTTTGAGCCAGCCATTCTCTCTCTCTCAACCCAACTTATCTCACAGGGCTGCTGTTGTGGGAGAAACAGAAGGATGAAGGAGATGTTAGATATTTCACTGCCTTGAGTTATTTATAAAAATAATAGAGGTGCAACATAAAATAAATTATTCTTTTATACCCCTAAAATGTGGAAATCTTTTGTAAAATATTTACCAATTTCTTTTTTGGGCCATCAACTTCCATGTGCTTCTTGCGCATCAAGGCTCCTTCCGGAATAAAAGGGGGCCTTTCCTAAGAGGCAGGAATGAAACCCAAAGTGAACTGAAGAAATTCCTTTTTATATAACCTGCTTCCCCGAAAATATGACCTATCCTGAAAATAAGACCTAGCTTGATTTTTACACATGCGCCCAATATAAGCCCTACTCTCAAAATAAGCCCTAATTAAGACCTCACCCACTCCAGAGTGCATGAGTAAAAGTTAAGCTAGGATAGGGGTGGTGGGATGGAGCTGCCCTGTTACTTACCTTCGGACAGTTGTAGCCAAGCCTCGCACACCCCAACACCTACCTTGCCAGCCCATTTTTTTCTGCAGCCATCAGAAAGGCTTTCCTGAAGGCCTCTGTAGCTGATAACAGAGCCCCAGATCGATCCGGAGTTCTGTTATTGGCTGCAAAGGTCTTCAGGAAAGTTCCTGAAGGCTTCTGACAGCAAAAAGGAGGCTAGGGGCGACGCATGCAAGTGAGGTTAGTTAGTGAATGGCATCCCCCCAAAATAAGACCTGGTGCCTTTTTTGGTGGCAAAAAATATATAAGATACGGTCTTATTTCCGGGGAAACACGATATATAGCAGGTTCATGGATTCCCAACCCCAAGGCCCATTGGGAACCTGACCTCACAAGTAGCAGGAGAGCACAAGAAACTCTATTAGCCCAAGAGGTGGGCATTCTCTACACACACACACACACACACGGTGACCACAGAGCAAGAAAGTTTAAAGACCGCTGTACTAGGTTACTGAGCAGGACAGCATCCTCCTCCTTTTCTTTCAGTCTGTAAACTGACAAATCTTCACTGTTATTTTTTTTTTTCTCACTGCAATAAAAATCCATCCATCCTAATGCCTTTCATATGTATGTAACTGGAAGCTCTTGCAGGAAATTCTTCCAGATGTGGTCTGAATATATCTGGAGGACACAAACTTGAAAAAGCTAGTGGATCCATATGTTTGCAACAGAGGCAATGAGATACAACCCCCCCCCCCCCCCCTCACACACACGCACCTTGTTGTCCCTTTTTGTTGGAAGAGCTAAATGTAGCCTGTTCAGTACATCATTCACTTTGTTTCCTTTCATTTTGGTGCCAACGCGATGGGCCAACAATCTGTCACAAGCCTGAAAATAATGGCAAAATATTAATTCAAGAAATATTGAACCTAGGCAAAGCATTAACACTGACCCAGACATCCAGACAATCCTCAAGTTATAACCAGGGGCATAAGCGATCATTCAGAATTAACAGTGGAAACCCTCTCCCAACCCAGTTCTAAAGAGACAAATAGCTAGTCCAACAGTGAGGAATGAGTAGAATAGAATAAGAGTTTGAAGAGACCTTGGAGGTCTTCTAGTCCAACCCCCTGCCTAGGCAGAAAACCTTATACCACTTCAGACAAATGATTGTCCAACCTCTTCTTAAAAACTTCCAGTGTTTGACTATTCACAACTTCTGGAGGCAAGTTGTTCCACTGATTAATTGTTCTAATTGTCAGGAAATTTATCCTTAGTTCTAAGTTGCTTCTCTCCTTGATTAGTTTCCACTCATTGCTTCTTGTCCTACCCTCAGGTGCTTTGGAGAACAGTTTGATTCCTTCTTCTTTGTGGCAGCCCCTGAGATATTGGAACACTGCTATCATGTCTCCCCTAGTCCGTCTTTGCATCAAACTAGACATACCCAGTTCCAGCAACCATTCTCTGTATGTTTTAGTCTCCAGTCCCATGTTTTAGCCCTCCCTGCAGTCACAGGACCTCATTTTGGACACTTGTCAACCAGACCACATTTATGGTTGTTTGAAGCATTCCAGTCATATGACTGCAATTTATGATATATATATTTTCCCCTAAAAGCTGGTTTGACTTTCACCTTTTGAAAAGGACACCCTATAGGAACCAATGGGTTTGCTAAACACCTGCAGCATCTGGTGAATTAACTCTTGCAAAAAAGCCTGCAAAGTTATATGATGAGCCACTTTTCAACTGTTAAAACCTACTAACTACTAACTGGCCGGCTCAATTACAGTTGTAAGTTGAGGGCGACTTGTTATAGGAAGGCACCTGCATGTTAGAATTACGTCAGACTATTGGACAAGGTATTGAACTTGAGGAACTAAATGGCTCCTTGTCTATGGAGATTCTCAGCCATCCAGGTCATGGTTGTCCCAAAGGTGCTTTTTTTCAAGAGGCAATTGGACTTTCTGACATTTCTTTGAAGACGTTTCGCTTCTCATCCAAGAAGCTTCTTCAGCTTCTCAGAAGCTTCTTGGATTAGAAGCAAAATGTCTTCAAAGAAAAACAAGGAAGTCCAGTTGCCTCTTGAAAAAGTACATTTGGGATAAATGTCTCCTTGCAGTATCACATGATTCTATGACAAGACCAATCTCAGTTTGGGGAGGAGAATTTCTCAACTTCAGGAATTTAGAACCTGACCAGAAAAAAAAAAAATAACAGTAAGGCAAGAGCTTGGAAAAAGGGTGAAATCACATGTCCCCCTTGCAACAGCCAAACCACAAGTTAAAACTATGGGTAGTCCTCAACTTCCAACAGTTCATTTAGTGACTGTTCAAAGTTACAACAGCACTGAAAAAACTGACTTATGACCATTTTTCACACTTACGACTATTGCAGCATCCCCATGATCACGTGATCAAAATTCAGACACCTGGCAACTGACTCATATTTATTTATGACCATTGCAATGTTCTGGGGTCGCCTTTCACAACCTTCTGACAGCCAAAGTCAATGGGGAAGCCAGATTGACTTAACAATCGTGTTACTAACTTAGCAACTGCAATAATTCACTTAACAACTGCAGCACAAAAAAAAAATCGTACAATGGAGCAAAACTCACTTGTCTCATTTAGCAACAGAAATGTTGGGCTCCATTGTGGTTGTAAGTCAAGGACTACTTTCTAATGACCAGATGAAGAAAAAAATTTCCCATACTGGAGACTGATGATGAATTTCTGCTAGCAAGTTTCAGGAATTGACAAATAGAAGATATCTAATTTTTCAAAAAAAAGTTTTCTTTTTTGATTATATACAATGATATGGGAAAGTTCAACCACATCATAAAGGTAATTAAAAAAAACAATATAGTGCCCAAACAACCACAAGCAGAAGAGAAAACTGACATTAGCATCTGCTCGAAACACTGGAACAAGGGAAAGCAAATAAAACCCAGCATCTAATTAACCTGAGGATTTTATGACAGCGCAATGATCAAACAAAAATAGTTTTCAGTTTCTAATGCAATATTTTAAAACAAGCTGCAAAACAGTCCTTGGATAAGCAGAAGATGATTGAACCCAATGTAGATATTTAGTATACACACATCCACTCACTTCAGTTTTAACCTGAATAACACCTTCTTCTGTCATAGTGCTTGTCTCAATCACAGGAAGTCCATCAGCTTCTAATTCAGCAAATATTTTCTGAAAGGTGATAAATGAAAGCATTTGGCAAAATTAATTCACACACCCATCCCTATGGTATCCAAATAATACATTTATCCACATGAAACACAATGTAATGATTGCACTGGAATACAGAGCAACCTCAAAACTGCACATACTTACCTGTATAAAGGAAGTTGTGTATGTCTATGTCTATTATATAAACACACTTTTTGGTATGACAGTTGAATTAAAAATATGTCCTTGTTAGAGAGGAAAAAATTGACTTTTGGCACATGCATTCCTAAACAGACTGATTATTAGGGAAGGTTAAGAGTGGCTGTTGTTATTTCATATTCCACTAACATTATAAAATATGAATCTTTCAGTATGTGGGTAGATTTCAGGCTTGCAAGATGATCTGTGCTCATCAGTAGAGAAAGGTACAGAATGGGAGGGGGAAATAGGAGATGGAAAGCATTTTGGATATGTTCACCACCTTGAATTATTCGTAAAGTAATAAAGGCCAGGTATAAATAAATAAACTGAATGAGAAAAATCAATGAGCTGTTACCAGAACTGAGGATAAAAAGTTTTAAAAAATTGCAATGAAGTGGCTAGAGCAACAAAGGTGGACATTGAGTGATTGATTTCCAGACTTCAATAGTAATTGTGAATGGAAATGATATCTGCTTTTTAAAAAATGTAATATATCTTAAGGATACCTTAAGAGCATGGCAATCCACTAGATTTCTGAGATCTTGTGTAGACCTCAAAGATTTGGGAGTGAGGCACTCAAGCCACTAGCAAGAAAAAAAAAAGATGATGGAGGAGGAGGAGAAGGAGGAGGATCTAGCCAACCAAGACATAAAGCTTTTTTCTGTGCAATCATTACTTCTGAAAACTACTCACCTGATTCTCTTCTGAAAGTTCAGAAATCCTTTTCACATCACATTTATTGGCTACAATAATTAGAGGCTAAAATAAGACAGAGAAAGAAAACCATACATTGAATAAGCCATCTTGGATTTTCTAACACAAAACATGAAGCTTTAAAACATAAAGGGGTAAAATCCCAGGCACCTTGTTGGCAAACAATGGCTTAATATTCTCAAACAGTGCCAGCTGTTCTTCCAAGCTATGGCCACACTGTTCTGATACATCCATGACATAGAGCACAGCAGACCGGAGATGGGCAAGTGCAGTTATGGCCTGCATCTCGATGGTGTTTCTCTCTTCCAAAGGATGATCCAAAATACCAGGAGTATCTATGACCTGCAATGAAACAGACGAAAATTAAAAACAAAAACAAAGCAGAATAGAGAGCCCCCATCTGAGAAACCATCTCGAATGAAAGTAGGGCATTAACAATGTGATTTACAATAGGGGTCCTCAACCCTTGGTTTGGGGGCTGGCACCAGGCCGCAGCAGGCCAGAAATTGGACCATGCAAACAAGCAAAGCCCCATCCGCAGGATGCAGGCGAAACCACGCCCCCTCCAGTCCACGGAAAGACCTCTTTCCATGGAACCGGTCTCTGGTGCCCAAAAGGTTTGGGGAATGCTGGCTTACAATACGCGTAGTTCTCAACTTACAATTCATTTGATGAATTTATTCGAAGCTACAATGGCACTGAAAAAAGTGACTTATGGATATTTTTCACACTTACGACCTTCGCAGCATCCCCACATTTATATGATCAGGTTTCGGATGCTTAGCAACCGGCCATGTATTTATATCGGTTGCAGCATCCTGGAGTCTCGTGATCGTCTTTTGCAACCTTCCGACAAGGAAAGTCAATGGGGAAACCAGATTCACTTAAAGACTGTGGCAAGAGGTTGCAAAATGGGACAAAATTCAATTTAAAAATGTCTCATTTAGCAACAGAAATTTTGTAAGTTGAGGACTGCCTATTCAAATTCAGGTAATCCTCAACTTACATCTGGTCACTAAATGGCCATTTGAAGTTCCAACAGTCCCCTCCCTCCAAAAATACTTATGACTCTCTCTTTCAAATTTCCACCTGGAATACATGAAAATCAATAAGTAAATCGTAATAATAATTTAAAGCCTGAGAAAAAATTCCAACACCTGAGTTTTCAAGTTTATACATACACACTACACACACATCCTTAAATAGGAACAATTAACTGATTTAACTAAGAGGTAGTTTTTACCTGCCAACGCAAATACTTGTAATCCATGTGTCCCACAAACAGAGATTTTGTGGTAAATGCGTATGGCTGCACATCTACATCAGCTCTTGTTACCTAAAACAAAAAAGGGTGTCACTTATGAAACAATTTCTGTTCTGAATCCCACCCATCAGTTAGAATCCTGGGCAACACACAAAATAAATGGGTTAGGGTTAGGGTGACACCAAATAAAAATACATTTTATCTGAAGACAGGAAAATAGAGATGTATTTTCTTATCATCTTGTTAAGACTGTATCTTACAAAAAGGTAAGATGTAAAACTATTATTAACAAATACTAACACATATTTTCTCACAGTGTAGAAAACGATACCTCAACAGGACCACTCCCAATTTAACTAAGCCTGCAATTTTAGATACAGTGCTAAGAAATTACTTGCATTTGCTCAGTGTTTATTATGACATTCTAATTTAGTATGACTCTGATGGAAGGCATATCCACAAACCTTATTTATGAAACTTGATTTCCCAACATTGGGGTACCCACACAACAGGAGAGTTCGTGTGTTAGGATCAATGGTTGGCAATCGTGATAAATGCTGGCGCACTGAAATTTTTAAAAAGGACACAAAAGTATTGTTTAGATACATAATATTGTAGTTTGACTTTGGGGTAGCAGCATATTGTATGAATTTAGCCATTACAGTATTAAATATTCGGTCATCCATTATGGTTTTAAATTATGCTTTAGCAGCTTGGCCTGTTAGATCAGAGGTTTCCAAACTTGGCAACTTTAAGACTTGTGGACTTCAACTCCCAGAATTATGGGAGTTGGCCAGCTATGGCCAGTTTGGGGACCCTGCATTAGATTAACCTACTCAAATGCATTCCGTTGTCCTATGTCATATTTGAAGGACCACGGAGCAGCTGAAAGGATAAAACTCAACACAAAAAGCAAATAACTCCTCAGCCTCCAGCAACAACAATTGGACAAACCACCTGATGGTCTCCATATCATCAAGGCCTTTTGGCAGAACCATGCCTTCAGGGCCTTGAAAAAGAGTGTCAATGTGGGACCTTATCTCTGCAGGGATGATGTTCCACAGGGAGGAGGCCCCACCCTTCCTCTTGGTTCCACTAGGGGGGGACAGAGGGGGCCCTAGCCATTGATTAGGGATCTACATCTCGTGGGACCATGAAAAAGGGCCTTTTTGGTGGTGGCTTCTTCTCTATGGAACATCATTCCAGGACATGGTTGGGTCTCTCACTGCTGCTTTTCCAAAAAGCCCTAAAAACATATTTTCATCAGCGAGTCTAGAGACCACAAATGGAGAGCCAATCAAGCAGTTATTGCTTCCATGTGGGGGGCCGGATGGGATGGGATCTTGGTGAATTTTTAAATGTTTTAAGTTGCCCGGATTCACTTATGTGGGACTTTGACAGACAAATAAATGTATTTAACAAATAAACTGTAATTTTTACATACCTTGTTCTAAATATTCCAGGCTCTGCTTCTGTCTTTTGATTATGGTACACATCCGTCCCAAGGCTGCACGTTTCAACTGTTTGCATCGATAGAGGGAATCCCCGTATTTCATCAGACGCACGTAATCTTTGGCAACACTGAGTCACAAAACCACAGATCAAATCTATATTATATTAGCTAGGAGAATGTTTTAACTTCGTTACGATTTTATTTCACTTGATAGTATACTATTAGGGTGGGGGCGGGGGGGGGTAGAAGGAACAAAGAATGATATAGCTAGAACAGAATATTAAAACTCAGTTCATCTGTCACAGTGAATCATAACATAGTTTGACTTCAATTTCATTTTTTTCCCTTGAACTCAGTGTTTCTCAACCTTAGCACTTTAAGATGTACAAAAATTGCTAATGTAGAGAAACACTGCTTAGCTTGTAAACAAGGATTGTGGATTACTTTTTAGTCAGCAAGTCGTTGATTAGCAAATCATTATTAAGTAATGTTGGAACTGCAAGAGGCCAAAGTCAAAGCCTATCTCCCATTGAATACCGAATTTACTGGGTATCTTCAGGCCATTCTCTCCCTCCCGGCTGCACACAATTATTGCTATGAAAATAAACTTGCTGGGGAATTCTCCATGTCAATCAAGTGAGCTTCCAGAAGCAAGATGGGATATAAATATAACACCTAATAAGTATGTACATAGTGAAATTCTCTTACTTGTCAATCAGATTTTTGGCAATATTTATTTGCCCCAAAGCTAGCTTGTAATGATCTTTATCATAGAGTACATTCATCAAATCTGCATAAAAAGGATGAATATCCTGAAATCAACAAAAAGTAGAGAATCAATCAGTAATATATTTTATAAAACATATCAATAAATATACATAACTCCATTTAACTTTTAAATAGGTTGTGTAAGTATGCATTAACACTCTAATCCAGTGTCCCCCCAATCTTTTGGGCACCAGGGATCAGTTCCGTGGAGATAGATTTTCCTGCAGACTGGAGGAGGCATCGTTTCACGTGCTGCCTGCATTCCACGGATGGGGCTTATTTGCGTGGATCAGTTTCTGGGATGCCACGGCCCAGTACTAGTCCACATACTGGGGGTTGGGGGGCCCTGCTGTAATCCGTAGAGATTTAAAGTAAAACTTTCTCCAGGATTAAAAACAATATATAAAAAAGCAAAAGAAATAAAAGTATGTGTCAGCTTTCTGAGTAATAGTCCCATAGAAAGCAGAACTCCGAGGCTGGTAGATTCCTCAGAGAACAGTTTTGTTGGAGATATCATATTGGCACAATCTGGTGAACACCAACTCTGAAAGTTCCTGCAGTTTTCACCTAATTAAAAAGTGAAACAGTCAGTCATGTTGTCCAATCATGGTGCCAACTGGTTGCCTGGATACTTCACCCCTCCTTCTCCAGTCACCTGTTGGAATGTCCTTGGTTCCCACAGGAAACTATTTTGTGTTGGCTACAAAACCCCCATCAAACTATTCTCCCCCACCCAATCCCATCTTCGCATTGTGGCAATACTGAAGCCTCCAAAATGACCCCAGCCAGGTTCACTTCAGAGTTGACAGTATGACAATTATAATCAATGTGTCACAAAGTAATAGACAAACATTCCTACATAGTATAATAGGCACCCTTGTTATAACAATTCCCCACCCCAAGCCCATTAGAATAACCAGATCTCAAGGGCTTGGTCATGATGATTTATAGCCAGGATTCGAAGGAATTCAAAGCTAATTCTATGAACCCAAGGAAAATTTGATACCTGTAGGGAAAGCTCAAAAAGTAACTTATGATATGGCATGGACAGAATCTGTTTTTTAAAAAAGTAGATCAATCAATCTAGATTTATAATATACAAGTTTCAAGAATGACAAATTAATTCATTATTATTTGTTTCGCCAGGAACAGCACAAGTAAAGTGTGATATTTTCAGAGGAAACCAGAATCCAACCACTGTCTGTCCTTTGTAAGTACAATGAAAAATTAATAGCACTCATAAGAGCATTTTAATATTTCCATTAAAAAAGTCATTTGACTACTAAATACAGAATTGTTTATATTTTTACACCCACCCTCCCATCATAAAGTTTAACATTTATTCTCATTAAATTCAATTCCTAATTATTTGGCAGCAGTACAGAAATGTTGTAGCACAACTTCAGTCCCCATATTTCCAAAATACAGGCAGTCCTCAACTTTTGACCAGAATTGAACCTAAAATTTATGTTGCTAAGTGAGACATTTGTTGAGTTTTGCCCCATTTTATGACCTTTCTTACCACAATTGTTAAATGAATTTTTGCAGTTGTTAAAGTTAGTAACACTTTAACAAGTGTTCAGTAAATCTGGCTTCTGTATTGACTTTGCTTATCAGGTTACAAAAGGTGATCACATGACCCCAGGACACTGCAACCATTATAAATATGAGTCAGTTGCTAAGTATCTGAATTTTGATCACGAGCATGGGGATTATGCAATGGTTATGTGATAAATGGTCACAAGTCACCTTTTTCAGTGCCGTTGTAACTTTGAAAGATTACTAAACAAGCTATTGTAAGCCAAGGGCTACCTGTATACAAGCTTTCTCCAAGAAACATGTAATGAACATAAGTTTCAGTTGAAAAGTCACTTACATCAAGCTTTGGGAAATCCATAATTATTTGAGTAAGCCTGTCGTGATAATTTTGTTGGGTATATTTTACTTTTCTCATGTAGAAATGACGGATTCTGTGGATTTGATAATGCTTATGAATGACTGTAGGAGTCTTTCGCTGGGTCTTGGACAATGTTAAATCAATGAAGTCCTGCAAATAAAGAAGAAATAACAATTGATGAAAATGAAGAAGCAGCAGCAGATCTTATCAACGGTAAGAAAAAAAAATTAACATCCCCAAAGAGGTGTGTGCCAATCCTGTCTAATCTCTGAGACAGGAAATGAAAACTATGAACCATTACAACAGGTATTCTAAATAATAACTATGAATCTGATGCATATACATTTGTTGTTGCTGTGTTCAGTCGCTTACTCACATCTAACACTGTCACCCCATGGACTATAGCATGCCAGCCTTCCCTGCCCTCCTATCTCCCAGATTTTGCCCAAATTCATGTTCATTGTGCCAATGACATTAACCATCTCATCCTTTGCCATCTCCTTCTCCTTTTGCCTTCAGTCTTCCCCAACATCACAGTCTTTTCCAATGAGTCCTTTCTTCTTATTAGGTGACCAAAGTATTTGAGCTTCAGCTTCAGTATCTGTCCTTCTAAAGAACAATCAGGGTTGATTTCCTTTAAGATGGACTTCTTTGATCTTTTTGCAGATCAAAGGACTCAAGAGTCTTCTCCAGCACCCCAATGCAAAAGAGAATTATGCATGCGTGCACACACACACATACACTTTGGATAATTTCTATCCTTGATTGAAGAAATAAAAAGGTCAGTATTATGACATTGTGTCAATGATTATATTGCGTTTTTAAAATTCACCCTCATCGCTTTCCTGTACCTTATAGATTTATTCCATTAATTTTGGAGTGCATACAATCCATACTTCTACTAGCTTCAATGAACTCCTTAACAGCCAAGTTGTCTTCAGGAATGGATCTGCCAAATTTGTACTTTTTGAATATCTTATCATTTCATCCTATTTCGCTTTATCCCCAGTTCCTTCATTTCCCATTTCAGGAGCAATCTTATTCTACATTTTTCTTGCAATTATTTAACACCTCAAGGGAATCCTTTGTTGAGAACATGAATACGAGTATTCTGATTTTTCTTCCCCTTCAAATCTACTACTTGTTTTATAGCAATTTCCATTTTCTCTACAACAGGGGTCCCCAACCACCGAGCCCCGGACCGGTACCAGCCCATGGATCATTTTGTACCGGGCCGCAAAGAAGTGGGCGCCGTCATCTTGTTTCGACAGCGCTTGAGAAAGTGCTTCCGGGTGAGCTTGTCGGTCGTCGGTTGGAAAGCGGCGTTTGGGTGCTGAAGGAATTCTCGCGCCTTAGTTTCGTTGAAGGGTGGGGGGTGGCTTCGAATGAAGAGTTGTCCCGATGGCGGTGGAGTCTCGCGTTACTCAGGAGGAGATTAAGAAAGAGCCCGAAAAGCCTATCGACCGCGAGAAGGTACAAAGGAGGAGTTGAAGGTGGCGGGGAGAAGCGGGGGACGGCTGGCTGGCCGGTCGCTCAGCTCGCCTTGCCTTGGTCGTGCGTGCTGATGCCGGTACCGGTCCGTGGATCGGTCCATGGATTGTACCGGTCCGTGGTACAAAAAAGGTTGGGGACCACTGCTCTACAACACAGGGATCAAACTCACGGCGTCACGTTGTTGCCATGTGACATATCATGACATTTTTTTCCCTTTGTGGAGATGGAGCAGGCATGGCCTACTGGTGATGCATCCATCCCGTGGGCCGCCAGTTTGACACCCCTGCTCTACAACAGCTGAACTGATTTTCTCCTTCCTATGCCTTTTCTACTGCTTCACTTTATGCTCTTAGTAATATCTCTAGATTATTTGATTATGTGCCATCAAGACATTTTCAACTCCTAACAACCACCTAGATTTTCTGCATGATGGTCTGTCCCTGACCCAGTCTTCCAGCAGTGCAAGGGCCTCCAACCTTTTGAGCATCAAGGACTGGTTCTATGGAGAGAGGTTTTTCCACAGACCAGAGGGGGGCATAGTTTTGAGTGCTGCCTGCATCCTGTGGATGGAACTTTGCTTGTTTATGCGGTTTCTGATTCTGGTTTCTCCACTTGTTTGCGCGGCCCGGTTTCTAGCATGCCACGGACCGGTGACAGTCCATAAAGTAGTGCATTCAAATCACATGAATGCATGAGTCCATATATCTTGCTACTGATCAGTCCCCCCTTTTCTTCCCAAATTTCATTAGGGCCTTCCCCAGACTGCTAAGTCTTTGCATAATGTGTCTGAAGTAGGATAACTTTATTTTGATCATTTGGCCTCTGTGATCCACTGAACCTTTTTTTTTTTTTTTTTTGGCTGTCCATGGTACTCACACAAGTCCTTTCCAATACTAAAGCTCAAGGCATCAATACTCTTCCTATCCTGCCTCTGCTATTGAATTTTTGTTGCTTGGCTCGCTTTCCTTGCCCTTCTCCAGAAAACTACTCCTTCTCCTTACCCTTCTTCCCTCCCTTTTTCTAAATGCAGGTAATCCTTGATTTATGACCCCTATTGAGCCCAAAATGTATGTTGCTAAGTGAAACATCTGTTAAGTGAGTTTTGCAGTTTTTAAGTTAGTAACACAGTTGTTAAGTGAATCTGATTTCCCCATTGACTTTGCTCATCAGAAGGTAGCAAAAGTTGATCCCCTGATCCTGGGACACTGCAACCCTCATAAATATGAGTCAGTCGCCAACTGTCTGAATTTTGATCATGTGGGATACTGCAACAGTTGTAAGTGTGAAAAATGGTCATAAGCCACTTTCTTTCAGTGCCATTGTAAGTTTGAACAGGCACAGAATGAACTGTTGTAAGCTGAGGACTACATTTGCCTCTCCCATCTGTGCTGTTGGAATGAAGGAGGGAGGGAGGATGGAAAAGGAAAGAAGGAAGGAAGGAAAGAGAGAAGGAAGGAAGGAAGGAAGGAAAAAAGGAAGGAAGGAGAGAAGGAGAGAAGGAAGGAGAGAAGGAAGGAGAAAAAGAAGGAAGGAGAAAAGGAAGGAAAGAAGGGAGGCAGGAGAAAAGGAAGGAGAGAAGAAAGAAAGGGGTAAAAGAAGGAAGGAGAAAAGGGAGGAGAGAAGGAAGGAAGGAAGAAGAAAAGAAAATGCTCCCGCCTGCAATGCCACCCTCGGAGCCAGCCCAGATGCCTTGGCAGGGGCTCATGGAAGCGACTGGATTAAGAAGGGACTGGATTAAATCGGCGCGCCTAATAAAGCCGCCTTCGAAGCCATTGGATCCCCTGCCAGGAGTTCCGTCCTCTCCTTGACAACAAACACGTGGAGCTCCTCAGGGCCCGCAGACAGCAGAACCGGGGCGATCGCGTGTCTCCAGGCAACAGGGATCCGAGATCGGGGCTTACCTTCGCGGACGGAACCACCATAATCTTCCTGAAGTTGTAGAGCGCCATGGCGGCAGCGCGATCGCCCGGTGCCCGGCCTGGTTCGGAAAGAGAGAGTGGCACGGGGCAACGGGGCTTCCGGGGGAAGAGGAATTCTCGCGAGAGCTGAAACCGGAAGTGCTCTGTGCCATCCATTCCTCCTTTATCCCTCCTGTCACGTGGCCGAAGAGTTGTCAACGCGAGGTTCTACGTTTTCTTTGAGGAAAGATGCGTGTGGACCCAAATCTAAGCCGTAGGCAAAATGACAATATTGAGAGTTCGTGGGGGGCGGAGGACAAGCATTCCATGATCGCAAAGGAATGCGCGACCTACGGGTTCCGTCGTCTCGGGAAAGTCGTGGTTGTCACAGGATGGCGATTCTGCATTTTTAGAACGTCTACATATCTTAGACTGGGTGTTTTCACCACAGAGTGGAAAGCAACTTTCGACTGACAGGATTGTGCGCCACCAAATGGCTTGATGTAGAACTGCAGTTTTTTTCTTTCCGCTCCATGACATTCGGGCCAAGGAATTTGGCAAACAGCTTAATCGTGTGGTGATTTAAAGCAACCGCGAGATGGCAGCAGACATACAAAACCCCCTGTTAATTCATGATTTAGAGCAGGGGTTCCCAACCTGGGGTGCGAGACGATATTCCAGGGGGTGCGAGAAAAGTCCAGGTAAATAATAGGATATTGGCTATATGTTGGCCTTTTTATTTATTATTTATTTCAGGGGGTGCGAGGTTTGAGTGAAATTTCTTTAGGGGTACGGGGCGAAAAAAAGGTTGGGAACCACTGATTTAGAGAATAGAATAGAATAGAATAGAATAGAATAGAATAGAGCTGGAGGGGACCTTGGAGGTCTTCCAGTCCAGCCCCCATTTCAGACAAATTATTGTCTAATCTCTTATTTAAAAACCTCCAGTGATGGAGTGCCCACAATTTCTGATGGAAAGCTATTCCACTGGTTAATTGTCTTCCCTGTTAGGAAGTTTCTCCTTAATTCCAGGTTGATTCTCTCTTTGGTTAGTTTCCAATCATTGTTTCTTGTCTTGCCTTCTGGTGCTTTGGAAAATAGCTTGACCCCCTCTTCTTTGTGGCAGACACTAATGATCGTCTGTGTGTTTGCTTGCTGTCCAGGTGTCATGTTGAGGTGATTTACTACATCTCTCTATTTTGGATTGGGCACTGGCTAACTTTTAAGCAAGTTCAGGGTCTTCCACTGTAGAAAGTTAGCACCCACCCCTCTCCTAGAAGAATGAAATATTCTAGGAAATATTAAAAAGGCAGAATGTTATACTTCCCTGGATGAGAAAAGGAGAAACATGATCTTGGAAAGCAGCCCCCATCTTCGTTAATAGCCCCAGAAAGATCAAAGACATCTTATCTACAACACAAAAGACCTTCAGCTCCAGGGTAATGGGATTAGCCCTCACTCAGATCCAAACAAGGACAAAGCCATTAAGCCATAATAGGAATTGCCCAAAGCCCCTTCATTACATCACCCAGCAAGATTCAAGCAAGCTTGGGACTCAAGACAACCTACAAAGTTATCCCTGCATGGCCCCATGGGAGTCTGACAACCAATCAGGATACATTTCTTGTCACAGGAACAGGAAGCAAGTTCAAAGCCCAATAGGGGTTATAAATCTCTCTCCCTCTCTCACCCATGTGCTTTTTTTGCCCAAGACCCAGTGGTCCTGTCCACCATTAAACCATCTTTCCAACCAGTCACCGTGTTTCCAGTGTATTTCTTCCCACTTGGAACTGAACCCAGATGGATATTTCTTCCAACACCATCCCAACTGGCATTCCCCAATCTTCATTTTGAAGTTTGTAGCAGCCTGTTAGACAAAGAAGAGGACATGATCCACAATATCTCTTTGATTAGTTTCCAACCACAATTTCTTATCCTGCCCTCTGGACTTTTGCTTTGGAGAATAATTTGAACACCTTTTCTTTGTGGCAGCCCCTCAAATACTGGAATACTGCTATCATATCACCCCTAATTCTTATTTTCTTTAGACTAGCCAAATCCAAATCCTGGAACCTTTTTTCATATGGTTTGGTCTTCAGGTCTTTGATCATCTTAGTTGCTCTTCTCTGAACTTTTTCCAAAGTCTCAACATCTTTTTTGTAATATGGTGACCAAAATTGGTTGCAGTATTCCAGGTGTGGTCTTACTAGGGTTTTATAAAGCGGTACTAATACTTCACGTGATCTTGATTCTTGGCCTCTGTTTATACAAGGCAGGATTGTATTAGCTTTTTTGGCTGCTACTGCACACTGTTGTGCAATCTCCAATCAGCCTGTAATCTCAGTAGGGAAAAAGTATCATTATACTCTTACAGGCTTACAAGAACCACTCTGAACTAAAACAATACCAGTTCTGCTTTTTAGTTGTAACACTGGCCAAGTGCTTCAAAAAGTACTGGCCAGGTATTTCTGAGAAAAGCAGATGTCCAGACTTTTGTGCAGCCAAGACAACATGACCACAGAGGAAAGATGCCAGGAAGATGGAGGGGTTTGCCCAGCACAAGTTGAAATGGCCAGGAATAGCCAGTCTGGTTCTAGCTTCTGATCACATCACCAGAGTTGATCTTGAAGGGTTGGTGTACTACAGATTCCTTTGGTTAAATCAATGTTGGCAACTCTTTTGGGCTCAGTGTGTCAAAAATTCAGAAAATGCCTCATTTGATTCCAACTCCAACTTGTGGGAAGTCGTCCCCCCCCCCCGAAGAATGAAATGTTTTGAGAAATATTAAAAAGACAGAATATTATATTTCCCTAAATAAGAAATGGAGAAACATGTTTTTTTTAGAGGCAGGAAGCAACCCTCAAGCAGAAACGGAGGAGGCAACTTTTAGAAAATCAGATTTGGTAATCCATCCAAGACATGATATTTTGAAACTCCCTGCAACAAAGTCTGAATAAATGCAGAAGGATAGGATTAGAAAGCAGTGACTCACCCAAGATCCAAAACAGGAGAAAAGTCATTAAGACACAATAGGAATTGCCCAACTCCCTTTCAGAACACAAGTCCCTTCATTGCACCTCCCCCACAGCAGTCCAAACTTCAATCAAATTAGCTCAAACAAGCACCTAGGATTTGCATTTCTTCTTTTGCCCATAGAGCCAGCAATAACCCCTACATCAGGGATCCCCAACCTTTTCGACGCCTCGGCCCGGTTCCGGCGTCAGCTGGGCGCCAGCGGCCCGGTTCCGCGTCAGCTGGGCGCCGCCATTTTTTTTACGAAAAATCACTTCCGGTGACGTCACGAGCGATTTTTTGTCAAAAAATGGCGGCGCTTACGCTCGTGAGCTTTTTCGGTAGAAATGGCTTTCTACCGGAAAGCTCACGAGCGCTGGCGCCGCCATCTTTTTGACGAAAAATTGCTTTTTTACCAAAAAGATGGCGGCGCCCAGCAACCAGCGGCCCGGTAAGGCTTGTTCCGCGGACCGGTACCGGTCCGTGGACCGGCGGTTGGGGACCCCTGCCCTACAAGACTGCATAGGAATTTCAGAACAGCCAATAGAATATTAAGACGACATGTTCTTGCAAAAGAACAGAAAACTCAAATACAAAGCCTAAAGAAGGTATAAAAAAAACCCCCACTCTCAATTCCATTTTGTCAGCTGTCCCAAAACCACATGTGGTTGGTGGTTTTGCATCATCAATAAAGGGAACCTTTCTTTCCAATCAGCCTCCATGTTTCTAGTGTTTTTCTCCCAGCTTGAAAATGAATTAGATGGATATTTCTTCTTCCAACAAACACATACATATAGAAAGACCAAAAAAACAACAACAACCATTCTCTGTTCCTCCCCTTCCCTCCTCCCCCCTCCCCTCCCCCCACAAATCTAGGCTATCCTGAAGAATAATGCTTAGTGGTAGCACCTTAGGCCCAGCCTTGGTGCTACCACCAAACATTATTCTTCAGTCTTTGGTCATAAGGTCAAAAATCACTTTTTTGCCATGACATAAAAAAAGATACTGAGACTAGAGTGCAAAGAAGAGCAACAAAGATTATTGTGGGACTAGAGACTAAAACATATAAAGAATGGTTGCTGGAATGGAATATGCCTAGATTAATGAAAATTAATGAAAAGAAGCAGGGAGAAGCAGGGGTGGGATTCAACCGGTGTTAAACCTGGTTCGGTGACTACGCTGTGCGCGCGTATAAAAGAACCTTAGGCTGTGCCACCTGGACAGCTGAAAAGTGCTGCGTGCAGGTGCACAGCATTTTTCCTTGCTTTTTCAACCTCAGCTGTGCTGCGCAAAGCAGCTGAGGTTGAAAAAGCAGGAAATAAAGGACAGGTAAGAGCCTGGGCAGGCGGGTGGGCCAAATAGCATCAAACACAGAACTGGTTCGGTGTCTGCTGCTCTTCAGAGCTACCGGCTCTATAGCACTGGGCAGAACCAGTAGCATCCCATCCCTGAAAAGAAGGACTAGGGATGACATGATAGCAGTCTTCTAATATCTCAGGGGCTGCCACAAAGAAGAGGGAGTCAAGCTATTCTCCAAAGCACCTGAGGGCAGGACAAGAAGCAAAGGAACTAATCAAGGAGAGAAGCAACTTAGAACTAAGGAGAAATTTCCTGACAGTGAACAATTAATCAGTGGAACAACTTGCCTCAAGAAGTCGTGAATAGTCAGACACTGGATGTTTTTAAGAAGAGGTTGGACAGCCATTTGTCTGAAATGGTCTAGGGTTTCCTGCCTAGGCAGGGGGTTGGACTAGAAGACCTCCAAGGTCCCTTCCAATCGTGTTATTGGGTTAAGCCTGGGCCTCAGCTTCAACCCTAGAGCCACCCTTGCCCCTTAAAAAGGCCACTTCATTCCAGAATGAACACAAATGGACAATGAAAACAATACAAAGAATTTTTGGGAAAGGCAGATTTATTATAGCAATATAGGTAGTCCTTGACTTACGACCACAATGGAACCTAAAATTTCCATTGGTAAGCAAGGCAGATGTTATGTGAATTGTGCCCCATTGTGTGACCCTTTTTTTTTTTAGCATAGTTGTTAAGAGAATCACGGTCATTAAGCAAATTAGCTTTCTCCATTGACTTTGCTTGTCAGAAGCTGGCTGGGGATGTTGCAAATGGTGATTAAATGATTCCTGGACAGTGGAACTGTCATAAATATATGCTTTTATTTTTTAAAAAATATAAGTATTTTTTTAATGTTGTAACTTTGGTTAATAAACGAATTATTGTAAGTCAAGGGCTACCTGTTTAAAAGGTTTTTCACACCTCTCCCCATAATACATCTGCACCTCTCTAAGGGAGACACACCTCACAGTTTGGGAAACCCTACTCTATACCATGGTATTTCCTACTGGGGGATATGAACCACATTATCATTTCTTATTCCACAAATCATATTTAAAGCAGCTAATATGTTAAGCAAGCCCAGCTTTGTATGTGTTCATCTGTTATCGGATGAACTTTAAGCCCCGTTTAGGATCTCTGACCCTAATGGGCACATTGAACCCAGCAGCACAGGATGCATTTCAAGAAATGCACCAGTATAAACTGTTCCTTTAATATGTTCTTCCATTTTTGGCACAATCGCAGTTCTCCCATTATAGGATATAGATTTCAAAATAGATTTCAAAATAGATTTCTAAAAACTCAAAGGATTGTTGCCATTGCAAGGTTCAACACACAAGTGTTAAAAATTCAATTTCTTATGCATTTTTCTGTAGCTGCCTTTTGTTCAGCTACTCTGACCCAATGTTTAACACTCTACTGTCATTACATTTCAGTAGCCTTTATACTCCAAACAGCCAAATGTTCAACTAATTATTTTCACCGTATAGTTTTAGTAATGAGTAAATGAGCGCTAATCAAAAGCAGGCTAATAAACCTACCTAAATTATAGTCCTTGACAGAGCATTTAAAGCTGACCTTATAAACACCCAAATTAATTCATGACCTTCAATTCATTTATTAAAGCACTTCAAAGACAGAGGCATTTATTGAGAAATCTTTGCACTTAAAAGAAGTTGAGTTAAGCATTGGAAGGATTGGTTTAATAATATAGATAACAAAAGTGAGTTTGATGCCCTGTAAATAGATAAATAGCATCTCACTTACAGATCCACAAAGCAGTTCCCTTTACATATTGAAATATAATAATTGTTTGCAAGAATTGTTTTCTTTTTTTCTTTAACGATCCCATTCTCTCATAATAAGTTTTCTGAAAGAAGGAGGTGGGGAAACATTTTAACAACAAAAGAATTTTTTCCCCTTCACTTCTGTGAGAAAAGATCATGGACTGGTATGTTACAGATATAGTATAGCTAATTGTATATGTGTATTATTTTTTGTTTAAGGTTTTTAATATAAATAATAGCAGCATTCTTCGGATGAGTACAGGACTAAAAATTCTAGTTAAGATTAAAAAAAATATGAGAACTGAAATTTATTTCTTTTCCTTCTTTTTTAGGAAACTCATCTGTAAACGACTTTTACAAAAGTGTTGCAATTTTAAATTGATTTTCCAACTTGATTTTTGAAACATTAAATTGTCTTTTTTAATCTAAGTCTAAGTCCTCATTTTATGGCACTCCTCAGTTTATACGATCCTATGAGATATTCTCTCCCACCTCACCCCTCCCAAAAGGACAATTTTTTCCCAAACTACAGGTAATCCTCAACTTACAACAGTTCATTTAGAGTGTCCATTCAACGTTACAACAGTACTGAAAAATGTGACTTATGACTGTTTTTCATAGTTATGACCTTTGCAGCATTGCCATGACCATGTGAGCAAAATTCAGACGCTTAGCAACTGGTTCATATTTATGACCGTTGCTGTGTCCCAGGCTGACATGATCCCCTTTTGCGACCTTCTGACAAGCAAAGTCGAAGAGGAAGCCAGATTTACTTAACAACCAAGTTACCAACTTAACAACTGCAATGATTCACTTAATAACTGTGGCAAGAAGAGTCATAAAAATGGGGCAAAACTCACTTAATGTCTCACTTAACAACAGAATTTTTGGGCTCAATTGTGGTCGTAAGTCAAGGATTACCTGCATTATCAGTAGACCACATCAACATTGTCAGAAATGATTTGAATTAAACCTTGGGTTCTTTTAGAGACTATTAATCCCCTACCATGCAAATTACATTCTTAGATTCATAAGATTTCAGCATCAGTGAAAAAGGAACTTGACCATAATGGAACCATGATGGTTGTATATCATGACAGTCTGACATTGGATCAGTCATGTGACCGACCCAATTTGACTAGCTTTTTGTGACAGACATTAAGCAAATGCACCAGTGGTGGGATTCAAAAATTTTTACTACCGGTTCTGTGGGCATGGCTTGGTGGGCCTGGCAGGGGAAGGATACTGTAAAATCTCCAGTCAGAGGTGGTATTTGCCAGTTCTATGAACTACTCAAAATTTCCACTACTGGTTCTCCAGAACTGGTCAGAACCTGCTGAATACCACTTCTGGAATTCACCAGTTGTAAAATGACCCCTGTAGACCCCTATGGCACGATTTTGCCAAAAGAGCAGAAGTTTACTTCCGGTTTTTGGCAAACCATCATAAAATGGCCGTAAATATGGCTGGGTTGCCAACCCGCAGAGGTGTAGTCAAGCGACTATTGGGGGAGAGGGCAAAAGTCAGAACTCAGGAACCAGGTCATACAAATTGTCCTTGACTTACAGCAGTTCATTTAGTGGCTATTTGAACTTACAACGAAAAAAGTCACTTATGACCATTTTTTAAACACTTAAGACCGTTGATAGGATCTCCATGGTCACGTGCCCAAAATTCAAATGCTTGGCAACTGACTCATATTTATGCGGTGTCCCGGGGTCATCTGATCACCTTTTGTGACCTTCTGACAAGCAAATGTTAATGGAAAGCTAGATTCACCTAACAACCGTGTTCCTAACTTAATAACTGTAGCGATTCACTGAATAACTGTGGCAAGAAAGGTCAGAAAATGGAGCAAAACTCGCTTAACAACTTTGCAACAGAAACTTTGGGCTCCAGTATGGTTGTAAGTCAAGGACCACCTGTAATTCCCTTTTGACAGGAAGGTCGTAACTTTGACTGGTTGGTAAGCAAACAGTCCTAAATTGAGGAGTGCCTGTATAGAAGCTATTGTAGTTCAACAGGCTGGGAAGAAAAGTATTTCTATTGTAATATAATAGTTGACTATGTTTAACAGAACTATGTATGGGTGCATGTATAAATGTGTGCTTATATATAGTACATCACATGGATGTATATATATAAGCACACATGTAAGTGCAGGGGCAATTAGCAATTTTTTTTTTGAATATGTATTTATTTATTTTTTCAATTGCTTACAAGATAATAGGTACAAGTAAAAACATAGTTATGAATACATGGATATGTTATGTCCCACCTTCTAAAAATAAACAGTTAAGGCTGAAAGCAGCAGTCCTTTTAAAGAAAGGCAGCAAACAGGAAAATGTTCACAGATAGCTCCAATAAGTAAAAGTTCCCACGAACTAAATCCAAGACTCAACAAGATTCTTCAGATCAAAATCCTTCACAAAATAATTCCAATAAGTAGAAGTTCCAACGAATTAAATCCAAATCCCAACAAGATATTTCAGATCAAAATCCTCCAGACTGTGCTCTTCAGTTCTCTCTGCAAAATAGACACTTTGTTCCGGACAAAGTGCAAAGTCATATCTCTCCCTTTATAGAGTAACTAATTAGTCTAATTGCTGGTCTGCCCTCCTACTGTATCCTCGTTGGTTCCTCCTTGTCAGGAGACGTCTTGTCCTGACATCTACCCAGCAATCATCCAAATTATCATCTTCTTCACCTGAAGATATCATCTGTTCCTCATTATCACCCGTTCCGGCTGACCACCTAATTGAAGGGTGGAGGAGTTTGAAGGTTCAAGCCGACCTTGCAAATCAAATGCATTCATCTCCTCCTCATCGTTAGAACTTGCTGATTCATATAAGTCCTCCTCGCTGGAGCTGTCATTCAAAAACCTGTAGCAGATGCCGGAATCACAACACTATCCCTCACCGCAGGGCCCTTCCCCGGGTCTGGCGATCCGGATGCGGTTCAAGGGAAGCGTGCATGAAAGTCTCGAAGCAGATCCGAAGCATGAAGTGTAGACGCATCCGTCCAGGAACAAACCTCCGAGTCATCTATCCTCCTCCTGACCAAATACTGGGCGACCTTTGAGCCAACGGGAATCAAGGACGTCGACCACCGTATCGTCAACAGCAGGCTCCTCAGAAGGCAATGATAACGGACCCGGTTCAGCAGAATCACGTAATCGACAAACAGAAGAATCAGGAATCAAAAGAGATCGATGAAAGACGGGGTGAATACGCATGTATCGTGGCAAAGTGAGGCGGTATGCCACGGATTAATAACTGCCTCAATCGGGAACGGACCAATAAACCGATGATCAAGTTTTCTAATAGGGCGATCGACCTTCAGATGTTTTGTAGATAGCCACACTTTATCACCCACAACTAACGGAGGTGTATCTCGACGGGACCGATCTGCAAACCGCTTATAATCTTCTTTTGCCTTGTTCAATTGTTGTATCAGTAGACGTCGAACTGCGTGTAGTTCTTCCAAAACTCTCGGGTCTCAGGAACCGGGAATCCATCATAGTTAATGGGAAGAAACGCGGATGATAACCCATATTTGCAAAAATGGCGTGACACGGGTGGAGGTATGCTGCAAGAGTTGTTAAACGCGAATTCTGCTAACGGAGGTATTTCACCCAATCGTTTGTCGCAAATTAACAAAACATCTCAAATATTGAGTAAGAATCCCAATCACCTTCTCCGTCCCGCCATCAGTTTCCGGATGGTGCGCTGACGCTAAACATACTTTCACTTGCAAAGCCGCCATTAACTGTTTCCAAAATTCTGCCGTAAACTGGACCCCACGATCAGAAACCACTCTATCAGGCAGTCCATGTAGACGGAAGATATGTTGCAAAAATAACTGAGCCGTAAGTGGGGACGATGGTAATTTCCGACAGGGAATGAAATGGGCCATTTTAGTCAACATATCCACTACCACAAGCACTGTTGTGAACCCTGATGAAGACGGTAAATGTGTCAGAAAGTCCATAGAGATCGCTCCCCATGGTCTACTTGGAGTCGGCAAGGGTTGCAAAAGTCCAGGAGGTGCACCGGATGCTGCTTTCGCTTGCCTACATTGAACGCAAGAAGCAACGTAAGAAGACACATCATGACGAACTCGAGGCCACCAAAAAGTCCGAGTGACCAAATGCAAGGTCTTGTGTAATCCAAAATGACCAGCGGCTGGGTTATCATGACATTGTGTCATGATGAGAGCCCTCAACGGTCTGGTAGGCACATATAATAAACCCCGATATCGAAGCAGATCGTCTTCAAAAGACCATGGAGAAGTTGGGCCAATGTCCTCCCGTCTGCTGCGTCCACGCATCCAAACGTTGCGCCTCTCGTAGTTGGGCCCAGTAAATCTACCGGTTCCTGCAGTACAGCTAGAGATTCCGGTGGTAACACTGTCCGTAAAGGAAGAGGATCTTCGGCACAAGTATACTCCGGTTTCCGAGATAATGCATCCGCCCTCCGGTTCTGACCACTTGGAACGTAAGTAACCGAGAAATTAAATCTGGCAAAAATAACGACCAACGAATCTGCCTTTGATTCAATTTCCTAGCCGTGGTCAAATGTTCCAGGTTCCTATGATCTGTCCGAACCTCCACCTTGTGTCGAGCTCCTCTCAAATGATGTCTCCAAGTCTCAAAAGCAACCTTAATAGCTAACAACTCTTTTTCCCAAATGGTATAGTTGCGTTCCGAAGCTGTAAGCTTCCTAGAATAATAAGCGCAAGGAAACAAAAGAGCGCCATCCTCCGAGCTTGTAACAGCACTGCTCCGATAGCGACATTAGAAGCATCTGCCTCGACCACAAATGGGCGATCCGGATCAGGATGCTTCAATATGGGTTCAGTTATAAATGCTTTTTCAAAGTGTCAAAAGCCTGTTGTTGTGGAGGCCCCCACACAAATGGAACCTTCTTACAAAGAAGCTGGGTTATGGGGTCCATTATCTTCGCAAAACCTGGAATAAAAGTCCGATAATAGTTGGCAAATCCTAAAAGTCGTTGCACATCTTTAACCCGACGAGGAGCTTCCCAACTACACAACGCCTCAACCTTTTTGGGGTCCATAGCAATGCCCACAGGAGAAATAATGTGTCCCAAGAATTCGATAGACGACTGAAAAAGAAACATTTTTCTAATTTAGCATAAAGTTTATGTTTCCGAAGCGCTGAAGCACTTGACGCACCTGCTGAAGATGTTGCTCTTTAGATTTTGAATAAATCAAAATGTCGTCCAAATATATGACAACAAACTTATCCAACATGTCTCGAAAGATATCGTTCATTAAATGTTGAAATACAGCAGGAGCGTTGGTCAAACCAAATGGCATAACGGTGTACTCGAAATGACCATAACGAGTGCCAAAGCCGTCTTCCACTCGTCTCCCTTACGCATCCGAACCAAATTGTAAGCTCCACGTAAGTCAAGTTTCGTGAAATTGTAGCTTCCTGTAACCGCTCCAACAATTCGGAGATGAGCGGTAAAGGATAGCTATTTCTCACAGTGATAGCATTTAAGCGTCTATAGTCACAACAAAGACGAAGTTCTCCCGACTTCTTCTTGACAAAGAGAACGGGTGCTGAAAGAGGGGATGACGAAGGTCGAATAAATCCCGAGCTAGATTTTTATTCAAAAATTCTCGAAGTGCAACTAGTTCAGGCTCAGACAAAGAATACAACCTCCCCTTTGGTAATGGAGCGTCCGGTATCAAATCCACGGGACAGTCGTAAACACGATGTGGTGGTAATTGATCTGCCTCCTGTTCACTGAAAACATCGGGGAAATCCGACAGCTCTGAAGGAATCGAGGCAGCAGAAGCGACAATATGTTGGCCTGCGCAGACATGTCTCAGGTGGTCCACACATTGCAGGCTTGGAAAAGAAACAGCGTTCTGCGCCCAAGCCACCAACGGATCGTGTAGACGCAGCCAGGATACTCCGAGCACCAAAGGAAGATGGAGGTTCGAAGTGATATAAAAACTTATCGCCTCCTCGTGATCCCCAATACGCATACGCAGTGGTTGGGTGGCAGCGAATAGGTCCCGACTTGAGTTCGCGCCCATCTACGGTTTCCACCTGCATGGGGGATTCACAGGCACTAAAGGAACTTTGAAATGTTTTACGAAATCATAATCCATAAAGCTAGTCGTAGCCCCTGAATCCACCAGTGCCACGGCAGGGATTCCCTCCTTCCGAGATTGCAAGAATATGCGAGTGTCCAAAAGTAAATGTCGAGGAGGGCCAGAATTAACTTCAGCAATTTGAGATGAAAGTGAATACTGTGCCCGACCTAAGGTTTCCCTGAGGTCGGGCCTACCCCGTTTCCCGACGGACCAGCAATGGGTTTTGATACAGGTCCACAAGTCCCCTTCCGAGTGCAGGAATTTGCAAAATGTCCCGAACCCCCGCAATAAAGGCACAAACCTTCCTGAAATCTTCTCGATCGTTCCTGAACTGTTAAACGAGGGCGGAGTGCGCCTATCTCCATCGGCTCCTCTGCTGGAATTCTGGATTGGAAAACCCTCATAGGCGGGGTGCGTGAACGAGGAAACACAGGTGGCTCTGCAACGGTCCGTTTACACCCACGATGTTGTAGGCGAGCTTCAATACGTAAGCATTGAGTAATCAATGTGTCCAAAGTTGAAGCACGCTCTGCATGAATTAGTTCATCCTTGATAATGTCGGACAAACCCTCTTGGAATGCTGCCATGTGAGCTGGTTCATTCCAGGTGGAGTCCATACACAACAAGCGAAATTCTGCAACGTATTCTTGCAATGAGTGTTTACCTTGAATAATATCCCTCAATTTTCTGTCCACAGTTTGAGATTTAATTGGATTCTCAAACATAACGTTCATCTGTTGAATAAACCCCTGGAAATCGTCCAGTAATGGACTATCTTGTACTAATAAGGGAGTAGCCCATTTGGCAGCCTGCCCGGTTAACAAACTAATAATAAAGCCAATTTTAACTCGATCGGTTGGAAAATCCTCCGGCCTCACAGAAAAATACAATTGGCACTGACCCAAAAATGTTGAAAACATGTCCGTTTGCCCAGAAAATTTATCTGGCATAGCTATCGGAATTTTTCTCACAGGGGGTGCAGGGGGAACTCCAGCTGCAGCCGAAACAGTTTGAGAATTGGCAACAAACGATAATAATTGTGTTACCTGATTTTGAAGGGATACGTTGCTCTGGAGTAATTGATTTATCTGCATCTGTTGCTGATTCACCAATTGTTGCATTTGAGTTGAATCCATCGTTGCAAAGATGGTCTGTGGGTCCGGAACAAAAATGTTATGTCCCACCTTCTAAAAATAAACAGTTAAGGCTGAAAGCAGCAGTCCTTTTAAAGAAAGGCAGCAAACAGGAAAATGTTCACAGATAGCTCCAATAAGTAAAAGTTCCCACGAACTAAATCCAAGACTCAACAAGATTCTTCAGATCAAAATCCTTCACAAAATAATTCCAATAAGTAGAAGTTCCAACGAATTAAATCCAAATCCCAACAAGATATTTCAGATCAAAATCCTCCAGACTGTGCTCTTCAGTTCTCTCTTGCAAATAGACACTTTGTTCCGGACAAAGTGCAAAGTCATATCTCTCCCTTTATAGAGTAACTAATTAGTCTAATTGCTGGTCTGCCCTCCTACTGTATCCTCGTTGGTTCCTCCTTGTCAGGAGACGTCTTGTCCTGACATCTACCCAGCAATCATCCAAATTATCATCTTCTTCACCTGAAGATATCATCTGTTCCTCATTATCACCCGTTCCCGGCTGACCACCTAATTGAAGGGTGGAGGAGTTTGAAGGTTCAAGCCGACCTTGCAAATCAAATGCATTCATCTCCTCCTCATCGTTAGAACTTGCTGATTCATATAAGTCCTCCTCGCTGGAGCTGTCATTCAAAAAACCTGTAGCAGATGCCGGAATCACAACATGGATACATATAAGAAAAATAAAAGAAATAAAAGAAACAATAGGACAGGGATGGTAGGCACGTTGGTGCGCTTATGTACAGACCTCTTAGGAAAGGGGTGAGGTCAATAGTAGACAGTCTAAGGTTAAAGTTTTTGGGGTTTGGGGAAGAAACCACAGAGTCAGGTAAAGTATTCCAGACATTGATCACTCTGTTGCTGAAGTCGTATTTCCTGCAATCAAGTTTGGTGCAATTAACCTTGAGTTTGTATCTATTGTTTGCTCTTGTGTTGTTATGGTTGAAGCTGAAGTATTCATTGACAGGTAGGACATTGCAATGTATGATTTTATATACTATACTTAGATCTGACCGAAGGCAGCGTAGTTCTAGATTTTCTAAGTCTAGAATTTCAAATCTGGTGGCATTAGGTATTCTGCAATGAGTAGAGGAGTGGAGAACTCTTCTTGATAAATATTTCTGGACTTTATCAACTGTGTTAATATCAGATACATAATGTGGGTTCCAGACTGATGAGCTGTATTCGAGTATTGGTCTAGCAAATGTTTTGTATGCTGTAGTTATTAGTGTAATATTATCAGAGAAAAAGCTACGTAAGATTAGGTTACCAACTCTTAACACCTTTTTGGCTATGTAGTGACAGTGGGCTCTAGCACTTAGGTCATTAGAGATGAGTACTCCAAGATCCTTGACAGAGTTTGGATCATCAACAAGGTCTTGACTATTCAGCCTGTATTTTATTTTCTGGGTTTTTTTTTGCCAATATGTAGGACAGAGCATTTATTTGTTGAGATTTGAAGTTGCCATTGGTTTGACCATTCTGATACATAGTCAAGGTCTTTTTAAAGGATAGCAGAATTGTCTGTGGTGTTGAATAGCTTTAGAATTTAGAATAGACAGCTGGGAGGGCAGATGAGTGGTCTGTAATCCAGACTGAATAATTTGAAAGTTATTGTCAGAGTGTTTTAGTCTGGAAAGGATCTTAAACCACCTTAAGAGTTTAAGCCAGCATGTACACAGGATATGAGCACAGGATAAATGACAAGTGCCCCAAAACTCATTTAATAATTGGGTAAGCAAGAAAGAATATAGGGTTATTATGCCTGAATCCTTTCCTTTATAGAACTCAGTCTCACCGATTGCCCTTGTTGCCAAAATGGTTAGTTTTGCAAACAGAATATGAAATCTCCAGCAGGAGTAAAAAAAAAAAAAAAATTAATCACTGGGGGTGAGCAGAAACCAATAAGCATAAATCACTTTTCTATTGTATCTTAGAAGCTCCTCTGAGAACTGTCGTGAGAAACTCTGGAGTTTTGAGAAAGGAGCACATAAGGCTGGGAAAGCATTGATAAATATTTACATAACAACATTTCTCAAATTCGGAAAGAATCATTAGGTATGAATGATAAAAACACTAGGAAGCCACCTGCTAAAAACAACAAGCCAATGAGCCTGGGAAAGCCACCTGCCAAAAACAACAGGATTTAAAAAAGACACTTTCTCAGTCTTTCTGCTTGTTTTCTTAATGCTTTAACGACTTCCTCCTCCTTTCAATGCAACAACCAGTCTACAGTTGGGAATTTTCATGAGAAATAATTCAGCTAAAAGATAAATTAGGTTTGATTTGGTATGCTGGATTTCTACCAGCGGAAGTTTATGGCGTTATTGACATCAAATTTAGCTAGTCTAGAGAAAAGAAGGTTTTGGGGGACATGGTAGAAGTATTCCAATACTTGAGGGGCTGCCACAAAGAAGTGGGGGTCAAATTATTTTCCAAAGCACCAGAAGGCAAGAGAAGAAACAATGGATGGAAACTAATCAAGGACAAAAGCAACCTGGAACTCAACTTTCTAACAGTGGGAACTGTTAGCCAGTGGAAGTTGTGGGTGTTTTTAACACTGAAAGTTTCTAAGAAAAGACTAGATAGCCACTTATGTGAAATGATATAGTGTTTCCCGCATGACCAGCGGCCTGGACAAGAAGACCTCCAAGCCAAGTTCCCTTCCAGCTTTATTATATTCTAGCTGAGATATCCTGGAGGAATAGCTTCAATGTCAAGAAGTTAATAACTGACTGTACTGTTAAAGAAAACCCCCACTTTTTTCAGTCTTAGACATTGCTTCATTTCTAGGAATGGCACCAAAATCCTGTTATTAATAGACTCAGTCTATTACTTTACAGGCTGAAGCATCCTGAATTCAGGTCAATGAATTAAAAGCACAGTGAGTCCTCAACTTGCAACCACCAGAATTTCTGTTGCTAAGTAAGGCGTTGTTGGGTTGCATCCAATTTCATGACCTTTTTTGCCATGGGTGTTAAGTGAATCATGAATCACACAGTTGAGGGGTCCTTGGTGCTCTCTGAGCTTGGTTGTTTTCGTGCAAACATTTCATTACCCAAGCTAGGTAACATCATCAGTGCTAGTGATGCTGTTAATAATGATGGTGTTGCCTAGTTTGGGTAATGAAACCTCTGTAAGAAAACAGCCAAGCTCAGAGAGCACCAAGGAGCCCTCTTGTCAACCCTGAACTACAAACATTCTCCTTTATTGTTGGAAGCTGGTTAGGAAAGTCACAATTGGTGATCACATGGACCTGGGGTGGTGTAACCATCATAAATACAAGCCAGTTGTCAAGCACCCTAATTTTGTTCATGTGACAATGGGGATGCTGCTACAGTTGTAAGCAAGAACTAGTGGTAAGTTATCTATCTGTGGAGATTCTCAGCCATCCAGGTTATGGTTGTCCCAAAGGTGCTTTTTCAAGATTTTCTGGCTTTTCTTTGAAGACGTTTTGCTTCTCATCCAAGAAGCTTCTTCAGCTCTGACTGGATGGTGAGGAATGGAAGGATTTATACTCCTTGCAGACAACTGGTCATTTGCATCTTTTTAGAGAGTCATTGAGGCCATGTGCAGATCTGTACACTGGGGAAACAAAACAACTACTTCATAAATGAATGGCCAACATAGGAGAACAAACCCATCAGGATTAGATGCAGCAGTGCATCTGCATTTGAAAGACAAAAGCCACTCTTTTGAAAACAGCAAAGTCCACATTTTGGACAGAGAGGACTGCTGATTTGAAAGCGGGGTCAAACAGACCGTCTATGTCAAAACTGAACGGCCCACTCTCCACAGAGGTGGGGATACGACATCATCGGTCTACAACACAGTCCTTTCAGCAGCTCCAAGAAAGCTCCACTCCCATTTGCATTACTCAGGTGATTCTGAGGACACAGATAAACCTCCAGGTCAGGGGTGAGATTCAACTGGTGTTACTACCGGTTCGGTTAGAGTGCGTTTGGCTGTGCGCGCGTGTACAGCATTTACAAAAAATGCTTAAGCTGTGCCATCCGGACAGCTGACAAGCACTGCGCGCGGGTGCGCAGCGTTTGAAAATCCTCTTCTTTCCTGCTTTTTCAACCTCAGCTGTGCCGCACAAAGCAGCTGAGGTTGATAAAGCAGGAAATAAAGGACAGCCAAGAGCCCAGAAGGGCGGGCAGGTGGGCCAAACAGATGACCAAAAGGTCATTGCAGTGAACCGGTTTTGTGTCTGCTGCTCTTCAGAGCTACCGGTTCTATAGAACCGGGCCGAACCGGTAGCATCCCACCCCTGCTCCAGGTAGCCTCAACAACTCCCTGAAAGAATGCAAAGGACCAGCTGCCTACAAGGATATAAATCCTTCCATTCCTCACCATCCAGTCAGAGCTGAAGAAGATTCTTGGATGAAGCGAAATGTCTTCAAAGAAAAAAACCAGAAAGTCCAGTTTGGAAAAAAGCACCTTTGGATAGTTGTAAGTTACTTTTTCAAGTATTGTAATTTCAAACAGTCACTAAATGAGTGGTTCTAAGTTGAGGACTGCCTGCAGTCCCAATTTACAACCTTTCATTTAGCAACAATTCAAAGTTACAATGATGCTGAAAGACATGACTTTTGACCACTCTTCACACTTATGACAATCGCAGTCATGTGATTGTGATTAAAACACATGATCATCATTTGCAACCTTCCTGGCCAGCTTCCAATAAGCAAAGTTAGCAATCTTGCGATGTCTTGCTTCAGAACTATGGCAAAAATTGTCATAAAGCTGGGTTCGCTCCCACGATGGATCACATAACAACCACACTGTTTAATGACAAATTTTCCTCATAAGTCAAGGATCACATTACCCATATTTAGTTCTGTGGGGAACTATCTGCAGGAATTTCCAGGAAAGACTCTTTAGAATAACATTCTTCAACCTTGGTAATTTTAAGATGTGTGAACTTCAACTCTCAGAATTATAGTTAACCTCCATCCTATGACAGAAATACCTCAAATTCTTAGGCAACATTAACCTAGTTAAAACATGACATGTCTTGGTTACTATAGACAGCCCTCGACTTATGACAGCAATTGAGCCCAAGCTTATGTTGGTAAGTGAGAATTTGTTATGTGAGTTTTGTCTCATTTTACGATATTTCTTGCCACAGTTATTAAGTGAATCACTGCATTTGTTAAGTTAGTAACCCAGATGTTAAATGAATCTTGCTTCCCCATTGATTTGGCTTGTCAACAGATTGCAAAAGGGGCTCACATGACCCCGGCGCACTGGAAACATCATAAATATGAGCCAGTTGCCAAGCATTTGAATTTTGATCATGTGAATACTGTAATGTGAATTGCCATGTGAAAAGCAGTCATTTTTCAGTGCCCTCGTAACTTTGAACAGTCACTAAACAAACTATGGTAAGTTGAGGGTTTTCTGCAGTGGTGTGTTTCAAATATTTTTTTACCACCGGTTCAGTGGGCGTGCCTTGGTGAGCATGTGTGCACCAAACACGCACTTTCCACAGGCACAGAGGCGATCCGAGTCGCCTCCTGCAATCCTGCACTCTCCCTGACGCTTCAGCAGCTGCCGCGTGGCAATTGCTGTGCCGCACAAAGTAGCTGAGCTTCAAAAGCAGGACATAAAGGTTAGTATGGGAGCCCAGGCGGGCGGATGGGCCCAACACAGCGCATCAGAGAGAACTGGTTCAGTCTCCGCTGGTCATCGCCGCAACCAGCTCGGGAGAACCAGACCGAACTGGTAGAATACCACCACTGGCTTCCTGGATAGCTGGGTTGCAATTAAGCAAAGAAAACATTTCCTTTCTCACTAGATCTGGCAGGATGGGCAACCTCTGGGTCCTATCTGGAAATGTGACTTTTCTGTCACAGCCACCGCAAAGTGGAACATCATGTCTCCTGAGATTCGTTCAGCCCAACCCTACGTGCATTTTGTAAATCCTTGAAGACGTGGCTGATCCTTTGGGGCATGGAGTGAAGAGGTTGGGTGAGCCACCACTGTGATTTTTCAATTTTTTCATGGATTTTGTTAGATTGTCCTGGAGCACCATTATCTTCCGATGCTACTATTGCATTCTGTTATTTGTTCATTTTTAATCTTGTTTGCTGCACAGAGTCCCAACTGGTGGGAAGGAGGGGAACTGTATAAATCGATGTAATAAATAAATCTCAGATTGAGAAAAGCTTTCTCTTTCTGTCAGATTGCCTTCCTTCCCAAGAAAAACCATCTACTTTCCTTGAGTTTCCAGCATGATCATCAGTTATAGCCTTGGGCTTCTATGCTGATTGAGGTCAGTTTGTTTCAGTGGCTACAGGTAACCCCAATCAGTTTTGTATTTTATTGCTTTCCTTCAAAAAAAAAAATAGCTGCAAGTCATTCCCCCCCGCTCTGTGGTTGCCCTGCTCTGTGGTTGCACTTTTCCCCCTGCTCTGTGGTTATCACTTGTTAACTCTTTGCATAGTCGCCTTCTCTGTTTTCAATGCCTCTTTCTCAATGTTGAATTTCCTCGTTGAAAAATTGCTACCGTGTTTCTCATATAATAAGGCCGGGTCTTATTTTTTTGAGCCCCGAAAAAATGGCTAGGCTGTCTTTTCGGGGTGACTTAATTCCCTTGCATCTTTGGGTGGGCGGGTGGCAACGGCTTGGATGTTGACCTCGGCGTTGGTGGGGCACTTCGTATCGGGGTCAACGCAGGCAGCACCATATCCGGGTGTGCCACAAAAGTACTTCCTAACGGCAAGCCCCCACCATTCCCCCATTTCGCATGTTTTAATATAGGCCTTAATTTGGGGGGAGGGGCTTAATTTCATTTCATGCCTATAAAACATGCTGGGGCTTCCTATTGGGGGAGGCCGTATTGTTGGAGAAACAGGGTACCAAAATAGTTGCGTAAATCTAAGTCCTAGCATCTGTAATCCAACATTTTGAACATCCAGGTCCCAGATGAGAATTCAAAAATCATTTGCTTGGAAAAGATTACAAGGGAATGGGCAGTTTGAGAAGTTTCATGAAGTTCTTACTTCTACATTAAGTGCTCTGTAGAGACATCCTAATTTCCATGATGCTAAATTAAGTCTCTGCCAGGCAGAAGAAACCAAGAGCAGGATAGAATTCAAAAGCCCCACAAATTTATTCCATGAAATCTATACATTAGAATCTGATCTTAACTGTCAAGGCAAAGGGGTGCCAGGCAAGAGTCAATGGATCTCAAAGTGGGATGGGCTTAGATCTCTTTCTGGGGTTGTAGGGACTCCAGACCGATGATACATTTGACCCCACCCATCAGCTTCACCTGGTCATCTGCGTTATCCCACCCACTTCTATTTTTTTCATTATTTATTTGAAAATAAAGGATTATTGAATACAGTACTGCCTCCAACTGGACTTGTATTCTTGATAGAGGCTATGTAGAAAAATAGATGCAGCCCAGCTGGAAAAGACATCTGAAAAATTACTCTAAAAATTGGCTCACCCATCATAGTAACCTTTGTTATTTAATTATGGTATTGACCAGTGGTGGCATTCAAAAGTTCCCATCTCCGGTTCTGTGGGCGTGGCTTGGTGGGCATGGCTGCAGGGGTGGGAATCGTGTGACTTGCACAATTGAGCAATCATGCGCACGCGCATCAAATGCATACTTTGTGCACGCATTAAAACAAGCCACTGCGCCTCTCAGCTGTTTAGCACAGCAATCCGCTCTGCCGCACTGAACAGCTGAGAGGTTATAAAGCAGGGGTCCCCAACCACCGGTCCCTGGACCGGTACCGGTCCGTGGAACAATTTCTACCGGGCCGCCGGTTTGCTGGGCGCCGCCATCTTGTTTTGATGAAAAAGTGCTTCCGGTGAGCTTTTCCGGGTAGAAAGTGGTGTTTGGGTGCTGAAAGAATCCTCGCGCCTTAGTTTCATCGAGTGGGCGGCGGCCGAACAAAACTAAGGCGCGAGGATTCTTTCAGCACGCATGGCAAGCGAGCTGAGCGACCGTCAAGCCGTCGCGAAGCCCATCAACACAGGTACAAAGGAGGAGTTGAAGGTGGCGGGGAGAAGCGGGGACGGTTGGCTGGCCGGTCGCTCGGCTCGCCTGCTTGCCATGCGTGCTGATGCCGGTACCGGGCCGCGGCACAAAAAAGGTTGGGGGCCACTGTTATAAAGGACCTAGGAGCAGGGGCGAGTGGGTGGGCCCAACTGCAGAGCATCGGAGAGGCTCAGAGCGCTACCAGTACGCCAGAACCGGGCCGAACTAATAGAATACCACCACTAGTATTGACTAAGTCCAAATGGCTGAGCTCACTCAACATGCTTAGCCCACAAACACAGGTAATCCTCAACTTATGACTACAACTGAACCCAAAATTTCCATTGCTAAACAAGCCAGTTGTTCAGGGAGCTTAGTCTAATCATCTCCTACATTTATGATAGTTAAATTTGCTGAAAAGCAGGATTTAAATGCCATTAAGAAGGTCTATATGATATAGACAGAGTACATGACTTTCAACATAATTTGAAAAATTGATCAGAAAGGCGTATTTTTTCCCCCTTATATGATTATCATCCAAATAAAACCATTTATGCACTAGTCAAGGAGCATAGATAAATCAACCAAACATCTTCCTTTCATACATATTCATGTTTGACGCTGCTGCTACTGCAGCAGCTATCAGATCAAATGCTGGTCTAAACACAGTCAGAAAGGTAGCAATGTGTCTATTTTCTAGGTGGACAAGATCAGAGAAACGTGTTTTAGCTTTCCAAAAATGTTCTGCTGCAAAGGAAAAATTACTAAGGTGGCAAGAATACAAGTTCAAGTCAGGGTCGAATCCATTCCAAAGTTCCAATCAGATTTCACTTTGATTTTCTCAAAAGAAATATTTGTGTGCTATTTATACATACGCCTTTCTTACAGAGGTATCACTCAACAGAATTTGTGTCACATTATAATTAAGTTGTGTGGTGCCTACTCTGCTTGGTGCTTCGACCATGTGTTTTAGAATATCTCCTTGCATAATACCCTGTGTTATTCCTCCTGTTTGGCAGTGAAGTATCAGCCTAAGAAAAAGCTGTTGTACTGATTGGTTGAAGTGGCAGAGAGAATTACTAGGATGATAAAACTCAGTACCTTTCTCCTTCTTTAAAATGACCATCCACAAGCTGTGTATCCTATCCTTCTTTTATTTCGGGGTGTTTTTTTTCCTGTTATGAAGTAACTACAGTCTTAGTGGAATGCTGTAGCTGCTATCCACTACTTAGTAAAAGGAAATAAAAAAGATCTGACATAATTTATTGTGTAGTGTATGCACCTGACTCCCTTGTGCCTCTTTATGGCTTCCTGGACAAGTCCCTGCAATTTTCTTGGCTACGTTTTTGTTATGTATTAGCATACTTGCCTGTAATTGGTCAGTCCATGGCAGCGGGAAATTCAAAGAGCCGTCACTGGGCACAGCTGCGAGCAGCCCAAGTATAAGAAGGGCTGACGCGGTTTCTCAGTCTTAGACGGAAGTAAAAACAAATTGAAATCATGCTGGTGTCCTGAGTCTCATTCCCGCGACAACAATGGCGACAAGGATGGGATACTGAGACAAAGGGAACCAGCGAGCATGTGGCGACTGATGAACACCGGCAACGCATTGAGGCAAAATGGCCGGAAACAACATGCCATCCGCACTGTTCCATCCAGCAACCGAAGACTGGGAAGGGTACATCGACCGATTCCTCATGTTCCTCAAAGGGAGCAACCTCCATAATGTATCCGAGAACAGGAAGAGAGCCGCTTTCCTCATCCATTGCGGTCCTGCGGGAGTTAAGATGGCCAAAGCATTAGCGGTACCCACTGACGTGAAAACAATGGCCTGGCCGGACCTGGAAAAATTGCTGAGGGCTCACTACACACCAACCATTTCTTGCCTAATCAAAAGACATGAATTTTATTGGTGCGACGAAAGAAGAAGGTGAGATCATCGGCGATTTCATTGCAATGCTGTGGGACATCGCCGGAGCATGCAAATTTCTAAACATGGATGAAACCATGAGGGGACGAGTGGTCCTGGGACTGAGAGATCTTACATTCCAGGGCCGATTATTAACAAAACCCAAAATAACACTCCAAGAAGCAATAGAGGAAGCTACCGCAGCAGAAGCAACACAGAAATCGGTGGCCATGCGGAAGATAAACAAAGCACCACCTGAGACCCCCCAAAACACCGCCACAACCCACCACGAAGACATTGAGTCTCCATTGGAAGATCCCAAAAATTTTAACCTTAGACTGTCTACTATTGACCTTTCCTAAGAGGTCTGTAGGGGGTGTGCATAAGCGCACCAGTGTGCCTACCATCCCTATCCTATTGTTTCTTTCATTTTTCTTATATGTACCCATTTCACGTATTCATAACTATGTATATACTTATACCTATTATCTTGTAAGCGATTGACAAATAAAAAAAATAAATAAAAAATAAAATTAAAAAGGGGTAAATCAACTCTGGGCAGAACAGGGCAGAAGGGACTGGAACAGAAAAAGGAAAGAATTTCGTTGTGCTGGTTGCAAGGAGAACCATCCATGTTCCAAGTGTTGTTTCCTAGATGCAATCTGCAAACATTGCGAATGGCGGGGACATATTGCTAGGGCATGCCGAGCAAGGAAGAACTATGGCCCTAGACAAAGATGGAACACCACCCCCACCCCCAGAGAGAGAGAGACAGAGAGAGAGAGAAACAGGGAGCCATTGGAACCAAGACAACAGAAGCAGGTGAGGGAAAGAAACAAGCAACGGAAGGGAAGAAACACACCAAATGGTGACTATCAGACACTCAACATGACAAATGCCAAGAAAGTATATGTCCAGGTCACCATAGAAGGCCAGCTGTGCCAGATAGAAGTGGACTCAGGCTCATACTTGCCAATGGTATCATGGGACACCATAAAAAGACTGATACCACACATGAGCCGGGAAGAACTCAAAAAACAAACACTAACACTGAAAGACTACCAGGGGAACAAAATCCCCGTAGTAGGTACCAGACAATTCAAGGTAACATTCAAAAAATACACCAGAATCCTTCCACTAACCATAGTCGACCAAAATCGACCCAGCCTATTGGGACTTGAATGGTTTGCACCATAAGGAATCGAAGTCACAGGGATAAACAGCATAACCGAAACAGAGTGGGAAGACGACTTGTTGGAAGAATTCTGAGACGTATTCGATGGAGAACTGGGCAAGTACCGGGGGTCCCCAATTTTCTTTAGTCTAACCCCAAATATAGCCCCCATAAGACAGGTCCCTTTCACACTAAAACAAAAAATCGATGAGCAATTGGATAATCTCATCGCACAAAGCTTTTAGAACCAATTGACCACGCTAAGTGGGAAACCCCAATTGTTACACCCATTAAACCGGATGGGTTGATGCGCATCTGCGGGGACTACAAAGCAACCCTTAACCACGCACTCCAGCAAAGCGCATACCTGGTTCCAGTAGTACAGCATCTATTACATTCCCTTTGGGGGAAATCTTCATGAAACTAGACCTCGCACAGGTGTACCAACAGTTGCCCGTTGACCCCGAAACAGCGGAAGCTCAGACAATCGTGATGCACAGGGGGGCATTCAAATGCAACAGACTACAATTTGGCATCAGCGTCGCCCCTGGGATAATCCAGAGCTTAATGGAACTCCTATTGCAAGGGATAAAAGGGGTGGTACCATACTTTGATGATGTCCTGGTATCAGCCAGGAACAAAGAACGACTACGTGACTGCCTAAGGGAAGTCCTAGGAAAATTCAAGGAGGCGGGACTAAAAGTAAAAAAGGAGAAGTGCCAATTAGCCACCAGTAAAGTTGAATTCCTAGGATACCTTGTAGACACCGAAGGAATCCACCCCACTGAAAATAAAGTCAGAGCAATCAAGGAAGCCCCCAGACCCACAAACAAAACTGATCTGCAAGCCTTTTTAGGACTCATTAACTTTTATAATATATTCTGACCACAGAAAGCAACCATCGTGGAACCATTACACAGGTTGCTTGACAAGAAAGCAACCTCGTCCCGGGGGCAATGAGAAGAAACAGCATTCCAGGAGATAAAAAACTTGATCACATCAGACCGCGTACTAATACAATACAGCGAGACACTTCCAATAACACTAACCTGTGATGCATCACTTTTGGGCATCGGTGCTATACTCAGCCACGTACTACCAGATGGGAAAGAAGCACCCATAGCCTTCTATTCAAAGACTGTCAAAGCCGAAGCGGAACTACAGTCAACTAGACAAAGAGGCATTGGCCGCTGTCACCGGAATAAAAAGTTATCACAAATATATCTATGGGAGGACTGTCACACTAGTCACAGATCACAAGCCACTCCTGGGAATAATCGCAGGAAACAAAGCTACACCTAATATACTGTCACCACAAATGACAAGGTGGTCAGAATTCCTGGCTGCATATAATTACAAACCGATCTACCGACCTGGAAAAGACATAAATCATGCTGACGTGCTTAGCCATTGTCCTCTACCTGACATAGAAGATGACCCAACACCAACCACATTGACCCTTCAAATAGAAACATTAGAAAACCTACCCATAATGACAGCAGACATCGCTAGGAAAACAGCTAGAGACAAAAACCTGGCGCGGATTTTAAATTGGGTAGGAAAAGGATGGCTAGAAACTGAGAGTGACGAGACCATCAGACCATTCCGGAATCGACAAACAGAACTTTCAATGCTTAAAGGGTGCGTACTATGGGGGGATCGGGGGATTATACCAGACAGATTAAGGAAAGAATTACTAGAATTATTATTATTACTAGAATTATTACATGAGGGAACCTGGGTATTGTAAAAATTAAAACCCAGGCAAGGAGTTATGTATGGTGGCCAGGGATGGATAAGGAAATAAGGGATTGGGTGGCAATGTGTAAAAGCTGCCAGGAATCGAGGCCAATACCCCCCACAGCACCAAAACACAAATGGGAAACACCAAGGGACCATGGTCAAGATTACACATTGATTTTGCAGGCCCAACCAAAGGACACACATTTCTAATAGTCGTAGACGCTTACTGCAAATGGCTAGAGGTAAGCATCATGCACTCCACAACAACAGATGCCATCATTAGACAGCTCAGGAAACTTTTTGCCACACATGGATTGCCGGATTTGATTGTATCCGACAACGGGCCACAATTCACGGCAACAACATTCAAGGGATTTTTAGCACAACAGGGGATAAGGCATGCACTAACAGTGCTGGGACACCCAGCTACGAACGGATGGGCGGAATGCATGGTACGTTACACGAAGGAAACATTACAAAAGCTGGGGCCTGGGGACACACAAGAAAAGATAGATAAACTACTAACCATTCAACACATGACACCCAGTGCCACAACAAATAAAAGCCCAGCAGAGTTACTAATGGGGAGGAAACTAAGATCACACCTAGACAGACTACACCCCACATATAGCCCAGAAAAACCAGCAGACTCCTCCAGTAATTGCCGCACATTTCAAACAGGGGACCCAGTTTATGCAAAAAAATCTCACAGGAGAACCACTGTGGATACCAGCAAAAGTAAACCAGATAACAGGGCCCCGGTCGTACAGGATAGACACCGCAGATGGGAGAAACTGGAGGAGGCACATTGACCAGCTCAGATCGAGAGTCACAAAAGGGGACCCAAGCAGAACCATGGAAGAGGGGGGAGAACCCTCAAACAAACAAAACAAATACAAGGAAGGAGGGGAAAACCTCTAAAAAATAACCATAGGGGAGGGGGAGACCCCTCAAACAAACAAAACACAACCAGAGAAGAGGGGTGAGACCCCTCAAACAACAAAACACAAGTAGGAAGGGAGGGGGAGACCCTCCACAAGCAACAGAAATAACAGAACAAATCCTAACAACTACGCAACCACCAATACTAACACTAGCCCCAGTCGGGAAACACAGACACGTACCTGAGACCAAGGAAGAAGACAGGTCGGGAAGACAGGAACAGGCCCAGAAGGATAGCAGGGAAGCAGTCCCTGACGGGAGCAGCCGGGCCAACTCAACCAGCCAGGAAATTCCTGGTGGGAGCTGCATGGCCGACTCAACCTTCCAGGATGTTCCAAGAAGACAGATGGGAGGAACAACAGATCCGTCCGAACAGTTCAGGAGCCAAACGGAGACTGAGTTGCGCAGGTCCAGTAGAACCCATAAAAGCCCCGCCTACCTATATGATTACATACGGTAGGCAAGGTTCCGGTTGGTTGAACCAGACCAGGTGGGGAGGGGTGTTATGTATTAGCATACTTACCTGTAATTGGTCGGTTTGTGACGGTGGGAAGTTCAAAGAGCCATCACTGGCCACAGCCACAAGCAGCCTGAGTATAAGAAGGGCTGCCACGGTTTCTTCGGCACTCAGTTCTAGACAGAAGTAAAAACAAATTGGAATCATGCTGGTGTCCTGAGTCTCATTCCCATGACTTAACAGTTTTCAAACGTGGTTTGCCACTGCTTTATTCCTTAAGGGGGGGAGAGGGGAGGGGGAGGGAGAGAGAGACAGAGACAGAGAGAGAAAGAGAGAGACTCACCCAAAGTCACCCAGTTGGCTTTGTATGTAAGGGAGAACTATATTTCACAGTCTCCTGGTTTCAGATACAGTGATTTTCACTACCATTCCAAACTTGCACTCCTATCCTACTTTCTTCCAATCTATGACACTGAATATTACAACTTGGAAATTATTTCTGGATTCTCTGAAGGGATGTTTGTGGGTGGGTGGGTGGATGGGTGTGAGAGAGAGGGAGGGAGGGAGAAAGAAAGAAAGAAAAGGAAGGGAGGAAGGAAGGAAGGAAGGAAGGAAAGAAAGAAAGAAAGAAAGAAAGAAAGAAAGAAAGAAAGAAAGAAAGAAAGAAAGAAAGAAAGAAAGAAAGAAAGAAAGAAAGAAAGAAAGAAAATAAATGGAGGCTATGTGAAGTCCTAAGTCTTGTGGTCTGTGATTTGGGATTATATTGAAGTCAAGGCTGTTCATGAGTCCTATATTGAGAAATAGACAGCATTTCAAATCCTTTATCTAGCCTTCAGGTTTAGATAATAACATGCATCATATCTTTATTTTTCTCAGTCAATCCTATTTATTCTTCAACCATGGCTTGTGTGCACATATGCATCTGAAAAAGGTTGTTTTAGACTTTCCTCTCTTAAGCTGATGGTAATACCTTAAAAACAACGAATTAAGGGAAATTTCTAGTGAGGCAGCCAATTCTGGTGGAGTTCAAAGAATGAAATCAATCTCCCATCTCCACTGTTGATATCAATCAATATTTGTCTTCAGTTTCAGCTAGCACTGTTGAAAAAACAAAACTATCTTCAAGAGAGAAATAGAATTTGTCTGGATATTAAAAGGGCATTCATTCCAGAAAAATAATTGTCATAATTGTCATAATGACAAAAAGATATATAAAGACAAAAATGAGATTGAAATCTAAACTGGATTTGAATGTAGAATTGGAGAAAATGTGAACTGTTATTTATGGAGATCAAATAAGAAATATGCAGACATCAATGATGTCTCTATAATAAACAAGTATTTTGATATCAGTCATTAACAGAGCCCCAAACTTCATGGAACAAATCCTATTATCATCCACTAACAAAGACTATAATTGAACATCATAGGGATTATAAGATAATGGCAAATGGATATCTAAATTTAGAGTGCACTATGTATGCATGATTGCCTTTCCCAATCTGTTGCTTCCCAGGTGTGCTGAAATTTATGGTGATTGAACACATCTGGAAGGAAAATAGAAGTTGTCCAAAGCTGTCCTGAAGATAGATACAGAAGGCATACCAGACAGAGATGATTAAGGAAATAGATCCCTGTTGGCTGTTGCCCAATTGAGCTGATCAGCAATTATTCATCTTACTCAGTGGTCACTTCCAAATTTTATCTATCAGGAATAGAAATAAAAAGGGAGTTAATGAAGGCAAAGTGAATGATCTGTGTGACATGCCTCACTCCAGGTTACAGCACATGATCCAAATAAAACATATTATCTAAAATAGAAACGATGGCATCTACATCAAACAACATGGGAGTGCTTTTGATAGAATCAGGTTAATCAAATCCCTATGTTAGCTCATGAATATGAAATCATAGGATCAGCACTTGCGGTGTGCAAAAATCAAGGAAGGATACTATTTATTGCCATCTTCATGGAAAGTATATGAATAATGGCTTACAATAAAAAATACTGGGAACAATATGAAAGTCTTCTACATTTCCCCATGTAGTCTAGAGAGCTATGATTGATCAATCTTTATTATGGTCACATACGGAATTAAAACAGACCACATGTATGCCAATGGGACCCATAGTTTTTTAACTAGGAGTCAAAGTGAATAATATATATTTCAGGTGACCCTTATAAACTGATGCTCCTTAGAAATTGATTTATTTCTGGAGAAAGGTTCTAGACCGCCATTTGACATAAATGCCAGGAATCTGAGAACACTATCATCACCTCCTGAATCAACTAGACTGACAGAATAAATCAAAGGCCAAATCATGATGATATATGTTAATAAACAATGATTACAAGATACTTCAAGTTGCAATAATGAGAAGATGGGGGGGGAAACCCCTCCATTGAACATTAAGAGGGCATCCCCACATCATCCAATACTCTTTTTCGGTAGCTGCAACCTGTCACTCCAGCTTTTTTTTTTTTTTTTGCATAAGGCTTTACCACATTTTCAAAAGAGCATTAGATCCACATTCAGATATTGCCTGATGTGCCATGGAGTAAGATGGTTGTAAGAAGCTGATTGTAAGTGGCTGCTTCCTTCTACTGTATCTTGTATCGCTCCTCTGCCCCTGTAGTCTATTTGTCAAGAAGATGTAAAGGAGACAGCAATGGTAATTAACCTCCATCGATATTAATGCCATCAATAAGCATGCTCTAGTTTTTATTAGCACTACCAGGGAGCAGCAGTGTTAGCTGCTGAAAGGCTATTGCAGATGTCCTTGGAAGTGTGGTGGAATGCAATGCAGAGTATCAGGAGGGGGGTACTTTCCCAAGGAGCAAAGAGCAAGCTCCTCATTAAATCTTTCGTATGCTGGGAAAGACCCAGACGGACCTTCCCTTAACAGTTATGCAGGTTTTTTTGTTTTGGTTTAGCAAAATTCCTATCTAAAGGGGAGCAACATTAAGGAAATTTTTAAAGCTGCTTCTCATGTTGTTTTTGGTTCCTCGCATCTCACAGGAAGCAATGTACCAAGCAGGCAGGATGGCAATAACTCCCATCCAAAGCAAGAAAAACAGGGCAGATAATCCTCAACTTTTGGCCACAATGGAGGCCAAAAGTTCCATGGCTAAGCAGGACGGTGGTTAAGGGTGCTTCCCACCCCTCATTTTACAACCCTTCTTGCCACAGATGTTGGGTGAATCACTTCAGTTGTTCATATTATGGTTGGTCAGCGGATCTGGCTTCACAATTCAGTTTGCTTGTCAGAAGGTTGCCAAAAGGGGGTCATACGACCTGGGAAACTGCAACTGTCATAAATACATGCCAGTTGCCAAGCATCCGAATTTTGATCTCATGATCATAGTTGCAAAGAATTATTTGTTTACTAACATTTTATAGGTAGTTTTTGACTTATGATCAGTCACTTTAACAGATAATTAGAGTTGGAAGGGAGTAGGTCATCTAGTTCAATCCCCCACCCAAACAGGAGATCCTACACCATTTCTGACAGATGGCAGTCCAATCTCTTCTTGAAAGTGTCAAGTGATGGCGCTCCCACAACTTCCGAGGGCAAGCTGTTCCATTGGTTGATTGTTCTCACTGTCAGAAAGTTTCTCCTTATTTCCAGGCTAAATCTCTCCTTGTTCAGTTTCCATCCATTATTCCTTGTCTGGCCTACAGGCGCTTTAGAAAATAGCTTGACTCCTTCCTCTCTGTGGCAGCCCCTCAAATATTGGAAGACTGCTATCATGTCTCCTCTGGTCCTTCTCTTCACTAGACTAGCCAAGCCCAGTTCCTGTAACCATTCTTCATGTTTTAGTCTCCAGTCAGGGGACTAATCACCCTGGTTGCTCTTCTTTGTCTTCTTCTAGAGTCTCAACATCTTTTTGTATAGTGTGGTGACCAAAACTGGACGCAGTACTCTAGGTGTGGTCTTACTAAGGTTTTATAGAGTGGTATTAGTACCTCACTTGATCTTGATTGTATCCCTCTGCTATTGAAGTTTCTGTATACCCCACCCAAAAATTACTTACAATCTTGATTCAAAGTTGGCACACACACACCATAGTCACATGGATAGCTTTTGGGCTGTTTGGCAATCTTCCCACATTTATTGCAATTTGCAGCAGTGCATGGTCATATGACCACAATTTATGATTTTTTTGCCAGAAACCAAACTTATGTTTCCAGCAAAAACTGCATATTGTGAACAATAGACCGTGTGTGCATAAACGCACCAACGTGCCTACCGTCCCTGTCCTATTGTTTCTCTTATTCTTTTATTTTTCTTATATGTACCCATTTCATGTATTCACAACTATGTATACATTTATACTTATTATCTTGTAAACAATTGGCAAATCAAATAAATAAATAAATAAAACTTAATGACTGCAACATTCAGTTAAAGATTTCAGTGTTCACTTCACAATCATGATCTTTGCATTACAACCACAATTCAAAACATACAACAATAGATTATAGTCCAACTCCCTGCTCAAGAAGGACACCTTATAGCAGATTCCAGACAGATGGCCTCTTCTTCTCTATCACCAAAAAATATCCAGCCTTCCTTCTTGAAATAATAGCCTTAAGGAGAAGGGCCATATTTTCATGGTACAACACTGGCTGTGAAGATTTATGTGAGATCCCCAAGGATGGTAAAAACTGTGATGGAAATCATGGAGGACATAGTAGGTACAAGAATATCTGAACAGCTGCAATTACCTCACATAATTACAATGGACAATGGTCCCGTTGAAGGTTTATTTTGCTACAGGGCAGCAATAGGCAAGTCCCTCGTGGTAGATGTGGATTGTCATACCTGGCTCATCTAGAGGGTGCCCGTTCATAGTACATTTGTTTAATCATCACCACAAAAACATGTCCTAAAATTGGATCGGTTAAATAGCAATCCATTTAATGATGGGCATAAACTTCAACCATAATTCTGGATTTAATTATGGTCATAAATTGAGGCTGCCTACATACTGCCTTCCAATGTACTAGGAATTCCCCAAGCAGTTTATAAATGTAATAGCTATAGAAGAAAGTATGATTTTCAGAACTGAATGATGAAACCAGATGAAGGATAAACTATACAGTATAGATAGTCTTAGACTCACAACAGTTACGTTTAATGATCATTCAACGTTACAATACCACTGAAAAAAATGACTTTATAACCTTTTCTTCACATTTGCAACCTTTGCTGCATCCCCAACACCATGTGATGAAAATTCAGAGGCTGGGCAACTGGTTCATATTTATGACCGGCTGCTGTGTCCCAAAGTCACATGATCTCCTTTTGCAACCTTCGGACAAGCAAAGTCAATAGGGAAGTCAGATTCACTTATCAACTGCGTTACTAACTTATCAATTTCAGTGATTCACTTAACAGCTGAGGCAAGAAAAACAGAGCCAAACTCACTTAACAAATGTCTCATTGAACAACATAAATGTTGGGTTCGATTGTGGCTGTAAGTCGAGGACTACCTGTACAGGATAAATACATCTCCAACTTCAGAAAAGGGAATTTGTTATATAGCGCCAAGAGCCTCGGTGGCACAGTGGTTAGAGTGCAGTCCTAAAGGCTACTTCTGTTGACTGCTGGTTGCCGCCAATTTGGCAATTCAAATCCCACCAGGCTCAAGGTTTACTCAGCCTTCCATCCTTCCAAGGTGAGTAAAATGAGGACCCAGATTTTTTTTTGGGGGGCAATATGCTGACTCTGTAAACCGCTTAGAGAGGGCTGTAAAGCAGTATATAAGTCTAAGTGCTATTGCTATTGCTACGAGTTTACTGCCTTAAGGAAATCCTAACCATGCCCATCATTTTGCCTGCCTGTCACTTCAATACCAATTCCATTGCTTCATCATGTACTCTGCTAATAAAAACAATGAGGCTCACTCCATGAATATTTTTGGTAGGAAAAGATGTCACAGGACAGCTACTATTTATGCAGATGAATGGCTTTCTATTGTGCTGTGCTTTTGCTCCAATGAAGCAGAACAAACCCTTCTTTTACTTTATTTATAGAAAATGGAGGAGGAAAGGAGGGGAGGAACATACTGGTACTGGCTTGCTAATAAAAAACATAGTTAACGCAGGTCCTACTCACTTCAGGCCTGCTGGGACTTACAGAAAGAGGTCACAATTCTTCTAAATTGAAATAATTGCCCGTGGAGTTCCAACTTGTTGTGGAATCATGACGACTTTAAACAAAATAAGGAAATCTGAGTTTAAGCAATAGTATAAAGCATTGGTGGTATTCAGCAGGCTCTGACCAGTTCTGAAGAACCAGTAGCGGAAATATTGAGGAGTTCAGAGAACCAATAAATACCACCTCTGACTGGCCCCTCCCCCATCTATTCTCTGCCTGCTGAGTCCCAGCTGATTGGCTGGGTATTCTTTGGTTGCCCTGCACAGGAGAACGGAGCTGGAAAGCAGGTTGGTGGGGTGGGGAGAGAATGGGGTTTTTGCAGTAACCTTCTCCCAGGAGTAGGAAGGGAATGGAGATTTTACAATATCCTTTATGTTCCATAAATCAGATGTTCCTAAACCCTGGTCTGTCCCTAACCCGGACGTGGTATGCCAGAAACTGGGCCATGCAACAAGTGGAACCCCATCTGCAGGATGCAGGTAGCATGTGAAAGATTAACCCTTCTGGTCTGTGGAAAAACCTCTCTCCATGGAACATGGTCCCTGATTCCCAAAGGGTTGGGGTCTGCTGTCATAAACCATATTTTGTAACTTAGCATTTTGTGCAAATCCAACTATACATTCTAAACCAAACTTATTTGTCAAATTTTGAAAGTCCACATCCCCCTCATAGAGGGACAGTATGCAATAAAATATTAAATCTTAAAAACAATATATAAAAATTAAAACATTAAAAAAGAGGCCAGGATGATGAAAATTCTGTTTAAAAACTAATTAAAAAGCTGAAGGGAAGGCCAGGTCCACGGTTGTGTATTACTCCAGGCTTCTCATGTAAGGCTATAGAGCAGGGCTGTCAAACTCAAGGCCCATGGGCCAAATCCAGCCCATAGGGTGCTTAGATCTGTCCAAGGGCTAGCAAAACAATCTAAACATAAAACAAAAGGAGAAACATTTCCCCTATTGCATTTGAGCATGCAAGAATGGACAGGAAAGGAGAAAAGGAAAGAGGAAAGACAAAGAAGAAAAGATGGGAAGAGAGCAAGGAAGGAAAAAGAAGGAAAGAGGGGAAGAAAGAAGAAAGAGGGAAGGAGGGAAGGAAGGAAGTGTTGGAAGTTAAAACCCACCCCCTCCTAGAAAAATGGAATGTTTTAGGATATATTAAAAAGGCAAAATATTTTCCCTAAAAGAGAAGTAGGAACTCAGAGAGGCAGAAGCTCAGCCCCCCCGCCCCTTGGTTAATAGGCCAGTAAGGCCTGGGGCAGTCTATTCAACATAACAAAGATCTACCTCCTTCAGGCAGAGCCATTTGATTGCCTTTATTGCAGCACCCACCAAATTTCAACCAAACTTAGAACACAGACAACCTATAAATTTACCCCTGCATGGGAGTCTGACAACCTAGCAGGATACATTTCTTACCACAAAAACAAGAAACAAGTTCAAAGCCCAACAGAGGGTATAAATATATCTCACTCTCTACTCCATGTGGTCAGCTACCCAGAATCACATGTGCTTGGTGGTTCTGCTTCACCATTCAATCCTCCATGTTTCCAGTGTCTTTCTTCCCACTTGGAACTGAACCCAGATGGACATTTCCTCCAACAGAAGGAAGGAAGGAAGGAAGGAAGAAATAGAAGGAAGGAAGGAAGGAAGGAAGGAAGGAAGGAAGGAAGGAAGGAAGGAAGGAAGGAAGGAAGGAAGGAAGGAAGGAAGGAAGGAAGGAAGAAAAAAGGAAAGAAGGAAAGTTATAATGAGAGGGAGGGAGGGTCTGAAGAAAGTCCTGCCTTAACATTTGGCCACCATAGGTGCCCCCGACATGACTGATGTCAAGCTGGCCACCCCCTGGTCCCCCCAAGGTCAAACACAACCCTGATGCAGCCCTCAGTGAAATGTTGTAGAGCCATGTTTTCAAATCTTCCCCAAAGGTCAAGAGAGTGGATGCCTGCCTCACATCCTAGGGAGTGGGAGAGTTTCCACAGGATGGGAACCACAGCAGAGAAGGCTCTTTTCTTAGATCCTGCCAGTCAGAATTATTTAACTGATTGGGTCTACATTACATACCTTTCCTGCCTGCCTGAGTGGGATGGGCTTATGTAATGCCATATTTATACTAAATTTTTAGTATTAAGTATAATACAGGTCATTCTTGAATTATGACTGCAATGGAGCCTGCCCATCATGGTCATAACTCTTGACAATTGTAGAGTGGGTCAGTCACATGACTGACTCAATTTTATAAACCATTTTTTGACCATCATTAAGCGAATGCCATGGTTGTTGACCAAACCAATGGTCCACTATGGGCACAGTTTTGCCCAAAATCAAAAGTAAATCCCAGTTTTCAGGAAAGCCATCATAAAATGCAATCCCATGATAGTGGGATATGGCCAACAGTCATAAATGCAACCTGGTTGCTGAGCATTTGAAGTGTACTTGTATGTCACCCAACTGTCAGAACTTTGAATATGGATCAAAAGTACCCCCTTAAATAGGTCCATTGGACAACCATTTGAATGGTTGTAAAGATGCACGGCATGACACAGGCTGTATCTGCAAATGAATGTGGAGGTAATAGAAAGTCCGAAGACAATTAAGTTCACCAAAAAGGCATTTCATCAACTGATAAGATAGCTTCTCACATAACTTTTTGCAGATGCTTAGCATGATGGTCATAAAACTTTACAAGCCAGCCCTTTGGCATGGATGTGGCAGAATGCAATATGTACTCATTGTCTGTCACAGGGAACACAGCATGTTTGTTCTTGTATGTACTGTTAATAAACCTTATGATGATCACGCTAGCCTTCATCAATTCTTTTCTTGGAAATCTCTCATTGCTAGCGCCCCCTGGAGGACTTTACAATTGGTTTCCAAGAAACAGGCCTGGGATAAAAAAGAAAGGAAGGAGATGGGACTGGAAGAGAATCCTGGGTTGGCCATCTGGGTTGTACTGGAATTCATTCGTAGACTGGCTTCATCAATCAGAGACACCAAGGAATTGGGGAGATTTCCTAATTTCCTAGCAGTGCCTAAAAAATTTAAAACTTTTAGTAGTAAAAGCTCACAGTTGCTCAGTTGCTCAGAATGGATGGAATTTGCTAGAAAGCCTTTATAATGATAGTTGATTAAAAATGGAGCTTTGACGGCACAAAACAAGAAACTGCAGGTTGGAAGCACGAAAAGGAAATTCGTTTGTTGTGAATTCAGATGAAGTAAACCTACATTGTGTGTCAAAACCTGGTTGATAACTGCACTTTGTTCTGGTTTTGTCCTTAACCATGAATTAGAAAACAGCATTCCAAATAAAGAAGTAAAAAAAGATGTTTTTGCTTTGTGAAATTTGAGATCTAATTCAGTGTGTGCATTTGGAACTCCTTGCAAAGGGAGTGACAGGTTGTCAAAATCCATGGAGATTCTAAGTCATCTGCATCACGGTTGTCCCCAAAGTGCTTTTTCAAGAGGCCACTGGACTTTCTTTGTTTTTCCTTGGAGATGTTTCACTTCTCATCCAAGAAGCTTCTTCAGCTCTGACTGGGCTTCTTCAGCTCCTTCCATTCCCCACCATCCAGTCAGAGTTGAAGAAGCTTCTTGGATGAGAAGCGAAACATCTTCAAGGAAAAACAGAGAAGTCCAATGGCCTCTTGAAAAAGCATCTTTGGGTTTTTGTCAAAGGTATGAAATGAAAGGCTAACAATTTTTGTGGAGAGACAGTTTGATATCGTTATGAAGTACCAAGCTAGACATTGGGAAACTTAGTTTAGTCCTGCCTTTGCTTTAAAGCAGACAACTGGGGACAATTGTGTACTTACTCTCTCTCAGTCCTAGGAATAAGGCACTGGCAAGTGGCTGACAATGCTAGGAATCACAACTAACTCAAAATAGAGGTTAGGGTCAGGGTTAAGATTACATTCCCACCTAATGTTTTCCAGAAAAATAAACCTTAATAGTTAGTCAGTGGCACAGTGATTGCAGCATTGCAAGCTACTTCTTCAACCAGCTGGCTGCAATTTGGCAGTTGAAATCCCACCAGGCTCAAGGTTGACTCAGCCTTCCATCCTTCCAAGGTCAGTAAATTGAGGTTCCAGATGGTTGGGGGCAATATGCTGACTTAGAGAGCTTAGAGAGGCCTGTAAAGCACAAAGCAGTATATGCTATTACTATTGCTACATACCCTTGGGAAATTTAGTTCCCTGAAAACAGCAGGAAGAACAAGAACTATAAAGAAAAATTTTCAGTGTCTTAAATCTTGGAGCAGTAGGAAGAATCTTGCTTCCTTCTCTAGTATAAAAGTCACTGTAATAAATGGGTTCATTACAATAAGATCACAATTTTTTAAAAAATAAATTTTATTAATTTTACAATTAAAAACAGATCTACAATACATACACAAAAAACAAGGCCTTGACAAGGCCAAGAAAAGAAAGAGAGATGTAAAAAGAAAGAAAAAGGGAAGAAAAAAGAAAGAGAAATGAAAAAGAAACATTTAAAAAAAACCAATATCCTTTTTGAGTCTGTAAGATCTATTCTTCTTAAGTTGTAACATATACGCATAATAAGATAACACAATTAAGTGGATCACTGCAGTTGATAAGTTGTTAAGTTAATCAGGGTTCCCAGTTTTCTTTGCTTGTGGGAAGTTTGCAAAAAGTGATCACGTGACCCCGGGAGGCTGCAACGGTCATAAGTATGAATCAGCTACCAAGCATTTGTAGTTTGATCACACAATCATGAGGATGCTTCAAAGGTCGTTAAACTGAAAAAAAAACACCCAATCATAAGTCCCTTTTTTCCTTGAAACTTTGGTTACTAAATGAACTGTTGTAAATCCAGGACTACCTATTTGTGCTTATTCTATGTCCCCCCATGCTTCCATCCTGAGAAGAATTTTCAAAAATAAGGAATTGTAGGGAAATTTGTAGTGAAAAAAATCTGAAAGGGGACATTATTGTTATATGGCGTCAAACTCTTCCGAGAAATTAATGCACCAAAGAAAGATTGGGATTTTTAAAATTATTATTATTATTGGGTTTTCAAATACACAACGACCCTGTGAGGTAAAGCGGAGTGACGGAGCGACAAGGCTTCTGTCACTTCTCACGTAGTAGCGCCTTGGAGCGGAGTCACTCCCCCGACCCCCCGCTTCTAGCCTCCGCTAACAACGCGTCACTAGCAACCACTCCTGGCAAGTTTCTACGTTACTCTTTCCCTACTACGGAAGCCGATAGGAGGACAGTTTTCTTCAAAATAACAGACGCGTTGGAAAGAGGGGTAGCAGCGTGCTCCGAACGTCCCCCGCGTGCACAGAAGCGTGCAAGCGGGTCCCAAAAAGAGCCGGTGACGTCACTCCCACTTCGATTCACGTGCCGTTCATCTTTTTTAAAAAATCATGCCGCGCCCCCTTCTTCCCTTTTCTCCTCTCTGCGCGCGCGCGCAAAAGAGATACGGCTTTCCTTTCTAGCCAATCACGAATCGGGCCGGTCTATATCTCCACCCCCTAGTCCACAGACTCGCGCTTTCTCCTCCGGGACGTGAGATTGAGAGGTGGGAGTAAGCAGAGAGCTGTACGCACGACTTAGAGCGAAGGAAGAGGCGAGTATCAAACTTTCAGGCATTAACCAATAATCTTCCTCGGACCGAGGCGGGACTTCCGCCGGGAGCCGGAAGAGAGGCTCGTGGGTCTCCCTGGCGTTCTCTCTCTCCCTTCTCTTCTATCCTCTCCCTCTCTCCCTCGTATGTGAGCGAATTGTCCCCGCTGCTTCTTGGCATCGAAACGTTCCGGGGCTCGGACCCGCTGCCGCCGCCCCTGCCCTCTCCTTCTGCCGCCACCGATCCGCGCCCGTCCCCTCCCGCTTGCCGCTTCTCCCTCTTCCTCCTCCTCCCTGCTGCCGCCGCCACTTTTCCGCCTGGACGCCGCCGCCTCTGCCCCTCTCCCCGGTTTCTCTCGCTCTCGCTCTCTCACCCCTTCCTGGGACTCGGAGGCGGCGGCGGCGGGGGTCAGCGGCGGAGGCGGCGGCAGCGGCGGCGGCGGCAGCAGAATTCCCGACCCGGCTTTCCAGCGAGATTCCTCCGGCCCTCCGGGGCCTCCTTAGCCTTGGTTTTGACAGGTGAGTGAGGCCCCGTTTCCCCTCCGGACGCCCGTTTCCCAGTTTCCCCCCACACGCACCCGCCATTTTCTCACCCGAGGGCCCTCACGGGGGCGGGGCTGGCCTCAAGCCGACGGGTCCGGATTTAAGGCCTGGTTCTGCCTGGCGGCAGCTCTGCACTGCGTCTGCCCGGGAGGCCTCCGCGGGAAGGAAACGCCGAGTTTGGGATGGGTCGTCTTCCCAAGCTTCCCTTCCCTGGGCTTCCTTGGCCGGCTTCGTGTTTCCGCAAAGCCCTGGGGGGCAGGGAGGGAGGGAGTGAAAGAGGGGAGGAAGCTGTCTTCCCAAATTCTCATATGGCCTCCTTCCATACTACCGCCCCCGCCCCAAGGAGGGAATCCCGGCGTTTCCACTCCTTTCTCTTTCTGTTTTCTGCTGCTGCTGCCATTGTGGCTTTCTAACAGCCTTTAAAGTTCACGCGGTAGCCTCAAACTCCACAATAGTAAAGCTCTTGGACTGGCACACCTCTCTTGGCACATCTTGGTTCGTTGTCACTAAAGGAACAGCGAAAAAGTTACTTCCCCAAACCCCCCCCCCATGCTTAAAGTGATACCTTAAACTGAAAGGCTTGAATTCATGGGCCTTCCTGAACTCTGGTTAAGTGGTGGCTTTGTTTTGTATTGCTTTAAAAGAGGAAAATGTGGGTTGCCTTGGACCTAACACCTTTTTCTTCTTGTGTCTCTTAAATTGGAAAAAGCTAATGTGGCAGGTTTATAGAGATTAATTGCTGATATAGGTATCTTGGACTCTGTTTTGGCTTTTTAAAAAAATAAAAAAACATTGCTTAAAGGAAATAAGGTTATGTGTTACAGCAGTAGTAGACTGAACACTGCCTACTAGGATTATATGTACTCTTCAAAAGAGAAATGTATTTTACCTTGGTTGCATGTCACTCCCACAAAAACTGAATTATCATTTAGGAAACAACTTTTCCTTCTTGTTGGGTTTGATTCTCTACTTATATCAATACCTATGTGAACATAAGCCATTTAGAGTTATAATTTGAACTGTGTCAATATTTACTTATTTTAGAAATAAAGAAGTTATGCTTACAGTGGAAATAATTCATCTCTAAGACAAGAGGAACTTTTTAAGGATATAAATGTTTAATCAATAGGTTATTCATTGAGAATGTTAGCAGCTATATCCTATATGGCAGGGGTCTCCAACCTTGGCAACTTTAAACCTAGAGGACTTCAACTCCCAGAATTCCCCAGCCAGCGCTGGCTGGGGAATTCTGGGAGTTGAAGTCCTCTAGGCTTAAAGTTGCCAAGGTTGGAGACCCCTGCTATATGGTACTTAGTTAAATGTCATCATTGACAGTGGTGCAGTTATGGTCAGAGTTTGCAAGGTCAAATATCAATATATATGTGAGGTCATTTACTAACATATCAAAGTGTTTTGGCATAAAGAGAATCTTTTTCCATCTGGAGTATTAACTGTGACTAGATAAAAATCTCTGCTCCATTTAATATGCAAATAAGTAGCTGACATTTTCATTAATCTCAGTCAGGCGTTTGTCAAGGACTAAAGTAGCAGAGTTCTAGAAAAATCAAAATTGAAATTCAAGCACTGACCTCGAGATAGTCTGATCCTTGCCAGACACTGACCTCGACAGTCTGGTCCTTAGTATAATGCTCTTTACAGTCTGTAAGCAGCGGTTTTGTGTCAGTAGCGAGTTTGCAGGAGACACGTTAGGTCCTCCAGCAAGTGCTTCTAGACAACTTCTTTAAATTTTTGTTCTCCATAACCATAAGTTCCAATTGAGAGGATATATGTAAGTTTTTGTAGTATAAAGAGTTACATGATACAATTATATAGCTAATTACTGTATGTTTGGAGAAAAATTTCTGACCACTCCATTTGGTTTCTATATTCTAATTCTGTTACAAATCTAGTGTAGTAAATCTTTTAAAGACATTTTAAAGAATAGAGATGAATGGCACAAGTTTTTATGAACTAATGTTTCCTTCATCAGGAGCATCCAATAGAATGGATTTTAATACCAAATTTATGCCTTAACAAATCTGTTATATTTAAGGTGCCCCAAGACACTGAGCTGGTTTTACTACAACAAAAACTGCTACTTTTTTGTAAGTGATTATATCTGGCAAGTTGCTAAATAGGTGCCATATTTGTCTTCTAATTATAATTTGTATTCAAAGCTGATGTCACGCATAGAAGTTGGCGTCACCATTGTAAGCATATTTATTTAGATGGGAGTTCTGATTTACTTCTATGGTATTTTCTAGTTTGTAGTTTTAAATTGATAAAATCTAACTTATTTTCCTATTTTTTTTTTGTGTCCAACCACTACATTCTGATAGTATTTGTATAGTACTATAAACATTTATATCTGTTTATATCTATAAACTTTTTTTTGGAGTAGTTTTTTAGAATTGCTAATATCACTGGGCTAAAAGTCAACCAACATATAGAGAATGTTAGTCAAAATCTTGATCATACAAGGCTTACTTGTATGGCATGATTTACTAAAGGATGCAATATTTTCTCAGTGTAAGACAAATAAGTTTTGTTTCAACAAGACATATTGAAGGTTATGAATTACATATTGTATTGAAAATCATAAATATTGAAAGTTTTATGTTTGTATATCTTAATCTTGGCTACTTTAAGCTGCATGGACTTTAATTCCCAGAATTCAAAGTTGCCAAGGTCAGAAACACCATTTTATGTAATATATAAATTGTGTGTGAAATAGTGAATTTAATTCCTTTTAAACATGAGATGCTTTTAGCAATTGTGGTTGTATCTTCAAATAATTTTTAAATGTTTTCTGAAAATCTAGGTACAAATAGCAGTGCAACTGTGTAAGGTAGGATTTAAAGTCTAGTATAGTTGACAACTAAGCTTATTCTTTTTAAATAACACTTTTAATATTTTTTAATTGTAAAATATATGGTAGGTTGTAGAAACATATCGAATCATGTCTGATTTTAATAGTTCCAGGTCTTTTCCTGCTTGAAATTGGCATTCCTTATTGTCTTCTGTTGGAAGAGTTATTTCTTGCAAAATACATAAGGTACGCTTTCAGGAACAAGCCCATCTTGCATTCTTCTCAATAGTTGATTCACATCTTTAAAAGGTAATATTTTTTTGTCACATTTGTTACTAGTGGTTCTCCAGGGATTGGAGAGAAAATGGGGACTAATCATTTGTACTAGTGACTCAATGTTATGTAAAGTAAATTACTAGATTTAGTAGCAGTGGCAGGGAGTATAAGAAATATTTGGCACATATATAACATATATACATACATACATATAAAACACACACACACACACACACATGAATATTGTAGTAGGTCATAATAATAAAGAAGTATTGTGTACAGTATATAAGTAAGATACAATGTATTTTTAGCTTATAATCACATTTTTTTTGCCTCTGAGTAAGCTGCAGTTTATATTAAGTGTGGTAAATCAGCTGAAAAAGATAATTTTGTTTAACCACAAAGGTTGTCAGAAAGAAGAAATGACCAAACTATGTGTATCAACATGTTAACAATTGACAAGTTAACTAGAATCTTTTGCTACTGCCTGCAATGACTAGTATGTACATCTCTTTGACTCCCCAGACATAACAAACCAACATGAAATCACAATCTTGAATGTGAATACAATTTTTGTAGCTATAAGCTTTGTTTACTTTGATTAGCTGATACCCATAATAAAAACAGTTTATTAATATTCTAAACTTTTTGGAATATTAATGTAGTGGATCATGGATAAACTTTTGAGAGCAGTGAATAGCAACATACATCTGTTCTGTGATATCCTTTTTAAAAACAAGCAACTTTTTAGTTTCCTATATCCCATCCTATCCCCATATTGGTAAGAGTGGTTCCAATTAGAAAAATACTCAAATTGAACTGAGAGACACAAGGTTCTTTATCCCTACCACATAACAGCTCAGTTCTTTAGTTCACTTTAGATCAGTCCTGTATGAGGTTTAAAATAAACTAAAGATCTGAGCTAAAGCTTTGATGATTTCTCAGCAAAGCCTTTGTATCTACGGTATATTAGTACATTAAAATGAAATCCATAGTAAATAAGAAATTGTATGAGGTAGGAATATTTTTATTTTTCTTGTAATTTTGTCCTTGAACACAATGGCTACATATATTGGTTCTGCTGGACTAAAATGGCAGGCAAGTCAACATGTTTCTGAAAAATATGCAGAAATTCTGCTTCACTTTCCAAAATGTTGATAGCCAAAAGCACGAATGTATGTGATACATGAATGGTTATTATAGTTGCAAGTTAATAGCTAGAAATACTTGATAGAGGAAACTGACTTTAAATAATAGGCTTCTAAGGTATGTATAATTAAAAAGGTCTAAGTGTGTTGCCTAAACTATAGTTTAGTTTGTTTGTTTTATATATGTATGACACATGGTTATGTTATTTCCCAAAAATAAAAATACTTTTGAATTATGTTTCCTTGAAAACATCCAGTTTTAACATTATGAATTTATGAAGTTTTAGCATACTCATTTTTCATACTCAGTAATGTTACTTTACTGACTCTCTTCAGATTAATGTGAATTTTAAAGGAATACCCTAGAATGCCTTGTTTAAATAAAAATTGGAGTTTTTTCAAGAATTTAGGATAGATTTTTAAAAATATCTACAGCACAACCTGCATAAAGCTACTATTTCTTCCTTGTGATTTTTTTTATATTTTAAAAGTATGTTCTTTCCTTAGCTACCTCAATCTGAATTGATCAAGTACCAGAAATACATTTGAAACACTATGAACCTTCCCTTGAAGTTTGCTTCACAAACAAAAAATTGTCATGTTTCACTTGGTCCTTAGATCAATTGCATGAAAAAGTTTATACACCCCTGGTCAAATTATATGTTTCAGTGAATCCCTAAGTGAACAGAAGCTGATGTAACATCTACATAGTAGAGTGTTAAACATTAAATCTTTCTGCATATTTGAATGCATTCTTACTAGTTATGTGTAGTTGTTTAAGAAAAGAAAACAATAAATATGGATAGGGTACAAGTCTGGATACCCTTTTTAGTTAGTATTTGTAACACTTCCTAAGGTAGATAATGCAGCTTCCTGAAGCCATCTAAAGATGCCCTTGCAGCTCAGAAATATTCTCGGGCCTCCTTACATGCATTGTGTACTTGAAATCTCCTCTCAGATTTTCACTTCTATCCCAGTCTGAGAGCCATGAAGGATGCTCCAAAACAGGTGTCCTTTTTCCTATGCTTCATGGTTGATTTTGTAGGTATATTTTGGATGTCGCCACATGCACACATCTCTTGATCTATTCACATTGTGTTATGCTGCAGCATATGCTGTTCAAGCATTTTGTACTATTTCTGATAGAATTTTGGTATGTATAAAAAAAACAAACCAACATTTTGGGTTATTTTTTCCAAAATGTTTTAAAATCTTATTCCAGTTCCTGCATAGTGAACTGTTAACTTTATGGGACATATACTTACATAAAGATCATTGGGAAAATATTCTGAGTCATTTCTGTATCATTCCCCACCCCATATGTCTAATTTAATTAGGATATTCCATGAATTTCCAGAGACTCTCCTAGGTACAAATAACTGGTTATTGTCTTTCAGTGTCATAGACATAGAAAGATACAGTATCTTTTTAGGAAACATTACACCAAGAATACAGTACTACTTACAACTTGGTTTTGCCATATAGTTTGTTTGAAATTGTTTAAGTTTTGTGCATTTTCAGAGTTCTGTGGGAGCAGGATATGTACTTTGCCTGCTGTTAGTTCATATCTTCCAAGTTAAGATAGGACAAATACAGAAGGTATTTTTCCTTTTAAAATCTGTGTTAAAAACTAATGAACCAATTTAATTTTATGAAGTCTAGAGTGCTTTTCCCAGCTTCTAATTTTATATAATTATAAAATAATATACTATATGTACAACTATTAAATGTCTTGGTTGTTACTAGATCCCCCCCCCCCCCATTGGTAATGAGTGCAGCAATGATTTGGTTTCATAATAAGCATAGATTTAATCTTGTTACATATATAGCAAGTGTACTGTATCATATTATTTGATAGATTTGTTTCATAGTAGGTTAAATAGAGGCTAATTGCAGTGGTGGTGGTAATTGTTATGACTCACACCTTTAACTTCTAGGACATTCTCCTGCTGACCTTGTCCTTGAGATATAGATAGGAAAATAGCACTTTGGAAATAATAATTTGCTACTCTCAATTTTTGCCAATTATTGAGCTTTCTTCTGGCGCCAGAATCATTTGTTTATGGTAAGGGTAAAAATTGTTGGTTGTAATTATTGTCTTTAGTGAGAAAGCCACCTCTCATCTTTTAATTTTTTTCTTGCCTTAAAACTGTCAAGAATGCTTTAAATTCCGGCAGCTTTAAAAAAAAGAAGAAGAAGTAATCGTGGGAAAAGTATCTTTATTATTTAGTAGCTGTATTCAAACATTTGTTCAATTAGTGGCTGCATTTACACATTAATAACAATGGTTCACTTTACATATCACTCTAGATTGAAGCCAGACTAATTGCTTTATGGCTAAATATGATGTTTGAACCAGCCATTGAATTAAAATTCACTTTATTAATGCTGTGAGTAGCTGTTATTTTTACTGAGCTGCTCTATTGTGGTAAAAACAAGTTAGATGTGTTTAGCAGACATTTCAATAACATATAGATCAGCCATATTCTTGCTTGAATTGCTAATAAATGTCGATCAGATTGTTTACATATTACTTGAATATAATATATAGAAGAACCAGTATACTTAATCTAAGAATAGAAGGAGTCACAATTAGGGTTTTTTTTAAAAAATTTATACTGGGCAATAAACATTTCTTCATGCCAGAAGCCTTGGCATAATTACCAAACTTAGCACTTGGCAGAGCTTAATGCGAATTTCTACTATCTCCTCATGCAGTCCATTTGAACAGAATGACTAAATCGGGATTTCATGACTTCAATGTTAGTTAAGTATTTACCTTGTCTTTTTTGGTTTTTGCTCCAGTCAGAGTTCGTAACCTTTCTGTTAGCCTAATAAAGTTTAACCTAAAATGAATTTTGAAATCCGAAAAAACACTGGTGATGAAAATCATGATTATAGTTATTCTGTTATATTCCTTATTGTGGCACTGAAATTACATTAGAATCATTATTTTGGGTTATTCCTTTTTTCACATTTAGCATGTCCGGAATAGCTGATTATTTGAATTATTTCAACTGTGCACAGATGCCCAAAGAGTAGAACTGCTTGAGGAGATTTCAGACATTCACATTAAGCTCTGCCGGGTGCTAAGTTTGGTTGTTGTGCCAAAAAGTAGGTTTTGTGGACTTCTTGTACAGTTATTGTTTTGGCTTGTTCGTTGACTGAGTGGATTGTGCTCACTGGTTATTGGTTTTCACTTTATTTGTTCTTTTATACAGGTAGTCCTCGACTTATGACCACTCTAAATTACAACAGCCCTTCTCAGCAGTACTTACAACATGGTGGCTGGGCATCCCTGCAGTCCTATGACCGCATTTTGGGTACTTGACAACCATTCCACATTTATGGCTGTTTACAGAGTGAGGTTTTGCCAGAACAGCAAAACTGGATCAGAGTTGAACAATTAATTTGTTTAACAACTGTGGTATTCACTTAATGACCACCACAAAAAAGTTATAAAACTGGGTCAGTCATATGGGTGGGTGGCCCCATTTTACAATCATGATGGTGTACAAATGCCAGTTTCCAAGTGTCTGAATTTGGATCATGTGACCATGTGGGGATGAGTTGTAAGTCACTTTTTAACATTCTTAAGTCACTTGTTTCAGTTTGTAACTTCATATGGTCACTAAATGAATGGTTTTAAGTAGAGGACTGCCTGTAGTTTTTAAAGCAGCCCCGTGTAAAGTGCCTTGTTGTACTAGGTCAAGGGGTAATGAGGGCATTTTTTACTGTAGTCAGACCCTTTTGCACAGCATAAGACTATAATTGTTGCACCTGGTGGAATTGGACAAAGGTTCATCTAATCAAAACCTGCATTTACTTTTCAAGCAGAAACTGTAAATTCTGAAGTAACCCTAATCACAAGCCTGCTCCTTCACAAGGTAATACTTGATTGTCAGAAGACAACACTTGTATCAGTGGAGAACTCCACTGTACAAATAGCAACTATCCTGTTTGGGACTGCCATTTGTCAGAAATGGTGTAGGGTCTCCTGCTTGGGCAGAGAGTTGGACTAGATCAGCGGTCGCCAACCGTTGGGCCACGGCCCACTGGTGGGCCATGAGAAAATTTTGGTGGGCTGCAGAGAAATCTCATCCCCAGAGCACCCCCCAAACCAATTAATCCAGGCTGCGCAGAAACACAAGGCTGCGCCACCCACATGGCCCACAGGAACTCTCCCTGCCCACTCACTCCTTACCCAGCAAACTTGCCTGCTAAATTGCTATTTTTCCTTTTTCCGATCATCATCTGTTCTTCTGTGCCGGAAGATTTAGATTAGCTAGGAAGCAGGAAATGGTTGGATTTCTTGCTTTCTAGCTAGTCTTTAGTTCTTCGGCTCTGCTTTTAAGCACAGCTGAACCTCCCTTAAGACTGAAGATTCTATTATTCAGTGCAGACTCAAGGCAAATAGTTATGTATAGTATAGTCTTAAATTTAAAGTATTACAGGGAATTTGGTTATGAGTTAAGAAATACACAATAATGGAATCATAGGCATCTTAGTTGTGTTGATAATTTGTTTAGCTATGTTTCATACAATGAAGTAAAGAGAAAAAAAATAGATGACACATCCCTGACTCGCTTATTTTGTTCTGTCAAATGCATTTAAAAGAAAGGATGGCATGGTTTTAAAAAGGGTGTTCTAATTTGGAACATTACAGTACACTTATTGGGACTGATTGTTACAGAAAGAGAGAAGAAAATCTTCTGAGGTCACTTCCTGTACTCTTAGCTACAGTAAAGGCAATTGGCTCCATGACAGGGTTCTGTAGCTATGTATCTAGAATGCTGAGTCGTCACTGGCAGACCTGCAAAAAAACTGTTGGATTGTTCCCCATAGCTAGCTGTCACTGTTCAGACCAGACAGTGCTCTAATAAATGCAACACTACACAAATGCAAGATGAATTACTTGAATTTGAACTACTAGATGAATTTAAATGACTAGAAGAATTATCTTCAGTTATCTCAAGCACACTCTCATCAGCTACTGTGCAGCAATCTAGCAATTTATTTTAATGCAAAGTTAGTATCCTGATAGAAAGTGTGCTTCAGAACCTACTATATTGATTACAATTAGTTATGTTGCCTATTCAAGCAATTATAGCAGCTTGCAATAATTAAGACCATCAAATCCAAAATATTTTCAAAATTACATATATTTGTATTGTAAGCCTTTATTCTTTAAATTCTCAGAATAGTTACTACATTAATTGGGTGCATTGTCTGTGTAGCTAGAATCCTTAAATGTGATGGCCCACCTTAGTTTCCAAAGTGCATCTGGCACCATCTTAATGCTAACATTTTCACTAGCATTGCTCTTCCTGAAAGATGCTTTAAGCAGTCAAACTAATTTGTTTTCCTATTTTCTCCCAATCAGAGAAAAGAATTTACAAGAAATGGGCACCCAGATAACTTTTCAGAACCATATGCCTTTCAAGATTGATTGTATAGTAGGTAGTGTTAGTATTTGATATAACTAATACAGAATTCCACCTTTGTGGTGGCAGTCAGCTTTTAAAACCTGTTTGCATGTTCATAGTTGAGTATTTGTCTGATTTATCATTGGAAGGATAATCGCAGTGCTTGCATTACAATGCTTTAAAAAATAAAACAGTAATTCCTAAATAATGAATCAAGGCAGATTAAAGTGCCACAAGAACTTTTTATAATATAACTTGTAAACTCATTCCCATCTATATAGGAAGTTATCCAAACCATCTTATGTTTGCAGAGTTGACTGTGTCTTTCTGAGAAGTCTCCATTGTGGGTAGGCACAACATGTTCAAAGTTTTTGTTGATTCACTCGGCTTATTGCAATGGGTATCCTCGTAGCAAAATTGCCTATCTTTGAAGAGTTTGTAGAGGTTTGCAGCTATGTGAATGAAATACATAACACATTTTTGATGGGGAAAAACTACTTTGTGAATTGAAAATTTGAAAAAATGAGTACTACATCAAATTATGATCTGGTGGCTGGATTCCTGTCACTACGCGTGACTGGTAAAAAGTCCCAGAGATATCCCTGATCATCGGTTGATGCCTCTAATCCCAGAGGCATCAAGATGATGAAGACTCTGCAGAATGTTAGGTTTTCTTTTTCTGTTGAACTCTTAACCTAGGAAATTTAGCAAATTGTTTTTGCTATCCCTGTTTTAAACATCTGTTTGCCATTCAACCAAAAGAAAAAGAAAAAAAAAACCAAGATATGACTTAGCTGGATGTTCTATTGGTTAATTCTGATTAAAGTGCATTGAAAATTATTTAATGTATCTTCTTTTCTTTTTACTGCCTTGGCATTTCTTTTCCATCCTTTTTCAGATGTTTAGTAAATCCCGGATTCATATACTGGATTTGAAAAGTTGATGCTGGGTGCCACCAGTTGTGTGCTGTGGAAGATGGCTTCCCAGATGCCCTTGCAGCATGGCTGCAAACTCTTGCAGGGGGTTGAATTGTTTGTTGCTTTGCCCCTCCGGTGTTTGTTACATTCACTTTGTTGGGGCCAAGGAACCTGCAACAGTAGTGCAAGCTCCCAAATTGAGGTTGAGTCCTCTGATACAACAAGTAGTCCTCATTTAGCAACCACATTAGGACCAGCAGCATGGTCATTAAAGTGGCTGCTAAGTGACACTGCAACTGTGTTATGTCTTACTTCAGCTTCCCTTTGCTTTACAGACCTGTGAAAGTTATAGATGTGAGGATTGGTCATAAAGTTGCTTGTTCATCATTTTTTAATTGCAAACAGTCATTGAATGAGGCAGTCACTAAACCACAACTACTTGCATTTGGAAAGGCAAATTAGTCCTATTTAAAATAAGGATAGCACTTACAATTCAGATTATTCTAATACATAGGTATTGTAATACCTATGTTTTTAATAATCAAGATCACTCTGGTATTTGTTTCTTTCATGCTAGTAAATAGCTAACTTCTGTAGCAGGCAGTTCACATTGGAACTGACTCCCAACTGTATTTTTATTTTCATATTACAGCATTTGCTAGGAAAGGTTTAGTTATCTGCTTGTCTAAAACTTTTGCAGATCAATAAAATAATTTATTTCACATAATAACAATAGAATCAACTCATCTGAAAAATTACCACCTCAGGCTTAGGCTTTATTATAGATATTCATACTCCTTCATCACCAATTTGCCAGTTTGAAGTTCAGATGCTTTCATATTTATAAGGGAGAAAAGCTACTATACTTGCAAAGCATTTCATCCAATTTGCACTGCTGCACATTCTGTGACCCCTGTGAACACAAAGGTTTTTATGGGTAACTAGTTGAACTGTCAAGTCTAAGGTCAAGAAGCTGGAACAAAACAACAAACAAGAAAGTGCAATTATAGAATTGTAAAAAAATGAATAACAACTGATAGCAAATAAGAAGAGGGAACAGAATGCATAAACAGGGATAGAAAAAGTTAAATATTTTAAAATTATTCAGTTAAGTTGTTCATTTTGGCGCCGCATCTTGTTAAGCTTTTCTGTTTAGACTCTAATATTTAGAATTGTTTACCAATAAGAATGGCTGTGTAGGCCTTGAAAGGAACAATAATGTTGGTGGGAATTGTTTGCTTAAAGTGTTCTCAAGTGCAATATAGCTGCTGAAAATAGATGCCATCTAGTTGTTCAAGGTGTAATAGCATCTGTTAATAACATATAAGCTGCTAAGATTTTATAAATGAAAATAAAAACTATTCTTGTGCCACTTCCCTCACAGAGATACATTTTCTCTCCAGGCTGTGATCTAGAGTGATGATTCCTGGGATGCAGCTGATATGTAACTTATTAACCTAAAAGTAGTTTACCTTTGTATAGTGCTATGATTGTACACAACTTAGTGGAATGGAAAATGGAAGTGTCATCCATAACTAAAATGCCAGTGATACAAATGTGTATGTAATATGTAAGGTGTTGGTAGATGTGGTCAGCACCTTCAGTTTTAAGCTTTCAATGCTTGCTATTGTCATTTCTCCAGGTTTATTTAAAATATATTTTCTCAGTTAAATGGTGCATCTGTAAGTGATGTGCAAAATTTAAAAAAATAAAACAATAAAATCACAGTTTATCACGATAGTATTGATAATTAGGATTACAATTTGTCAGGATTATCAAGATTTAAGATTAATAATCACATATCAAAAATCAAAAGGGTCTTTGTAATTTTATTTTGAAAGGAAGGGCATTCAGGGAATGGATGTTTCAAGCTTAAATGCTATATTCCTGGTTGATACCAAAGAAAGATTTAGAGGATGAATTGCACCTGATGTGGTTCTTAGTAGGCAAGCAGATTTATATAGGAAAAGGCATTCTGTCAGTGCTTCAATTATATAATACGAAAACTTTTAAACTGGTATAGTACCAAGTCGGCAGCTAATCTTTCAGTAAGAGTTTATGCTGCACTGACTAAGTAAATCACAGCAATCTTATTAGTGCATTTTTTGTACTACTTGTGATAGACCTACATATTATATTTAATAGAATAACACAGTTGGAAGGGACCTTGGAGGTCTTCTAATCCAACCCCCTGCTTAGGCAGGAAGCCTTACATCACTTCAGGCAAATGGTTATCCAATCTTCCAAATGTAGCAACCCACCCACCCACCCACCCCCATAGAATATGTTATAAGAATCCCATTAGGAAGGGACTAATATATTCTAACGATTAAGCCAGGGATCTTCAAACTTGACAGCTTTAAGACTTGTGGACTTCAACTCCCAGAATTCTTCCTCCAGTCATGTTAGCTCAGGAATTCTGGGAGTTGAAGTCCACAAGTCTTAAACTTGCCAAGTTTGAAGACCCTTGGACTAAGCTATACACTCCAAGTCATTTCTACATTGCTTACTTTAAAATAGTTCTAGCTTTAAATGCCTCTAGTGATAACTGTATATTTCTGTCAGGATCTCTGCCTGCTCGTTTAAAGAGGAGCACATCTCTCATCCTGAGGAGGTGAGGTGTGCAGCACTTGGATGTCAAGGGTAAAAATATGTTTGGGGGCACTTGTATAGCATCTCTGTAACTCTTAAAGCAGCTCTATCTTTTTTAAAAAAATGAAGGCAGCCTCCTTAGCTGTTGCACGACCCAGGAAAAGACACTTTTTTCATTTGCAGACAGATGCTCTTGCAAGCTTCAAAATACTATTTTACTTTTAAATCCACAGCACTATGTATACCCTCTTGCTTTTTAGATTTGGGAGTCTTATTCCCATAGAACATTTCAGTATGATTTACCAATCTCATGAATCTTACACTTAAATAATCTTGTATTTCATTGAAGAGGGTTTTCCCACCCACTCATTTCTGTTCCTGTTTCTAGGACTGTGACAGCTTTCCAAACTGAGGGATTTTCCAGAACTCAGTAGATGCAGGACTGTGTTACTGCTACAGAAAAGAGAAACTGACTGACAGGTATCAGAGAAGGAGCCTACAGTTTGAATGTAAGAGGAAGAATGTATTCACTGTATTTGAGATTCCTTCCCCATCCACTACTAGATAGTGCTCTCCTTTTTAATTGTTTAGAAAGGCACAACTTTCAATTTATAGATTGCTGGATGCTGGGAAGGTTGACTTTTACTCAGTGTACAGTGTAGACTCTATAATTTTTAATAGCATTGTTTTAAAGCATTTGGAATAGGGATGTCTAGAATATTCCTCAATTAATTGTACCATGCAACGCCTATATTTTTCGAATGTCAGTATTTTAATACACGGGATTATTTAATTAATAGATAGGAAGAACAGAATTCCTTAGGATAGTTTATTATATTTGAATAAGATGATCAGATGGCATGAGCCAAACAAACATCATTTTGGAGAGCTTGGATTCCCCTTTTTACTAAAAGTTATTTTTTAAGTACTTAGACAAGCTATCTGGGAGAAATACATTATTATAGTATAATAATATAATTATTGTACTTGTCTTTCTGGATGGTAAATCAACAATAATGCATTTTTTGCCTTAGATGTAATAAGGACATTTTGTTATAATGGCTGGCTCCCAAGAGTGCAAAATCTATCATATTTGCCAATTCATATTCACACAATAGTCTATTCATATTTTGTCAATTCATTTTCTCACAGTAATTACTGAATTCATTTGTTTTAAGATTAAAATATTGCAAGTCTACTGATTTTTTTACACAGTAATTGGCATATTGTTAAAAAGTTAACTTGGGTGGGGGGAATAAGCATTTACAAGGCAAGGATTATTTTAAAGTTTTAATGCCAGAGGGACTCAATGTGGTAATGAATTCCATGATTACTTCTATATATTGAAGTGGGTTTTTGAATATACCTGCTGCACCATATAAATAGAACATATAAAATGGCTTTAAGTATGTGCATGTGGTGCATCTGATCTACACACTAGTCTTTAGGATATATTAATGGAGCAAGTTCTACAGCACATGTGCCCACATGTTGTGTTCTACAATATAGGTAATAGTACCAGTAGTATTTCCCCAGTTTGCATATACTCTAGGTCAGGGGTCTTCAAATTTGACAGCTTTAAGACTTGTGGACTTCAACTCCCAGAATTCCTCCTCCAGTCATGTTAACTCAGGAATTCTGGGAGTTGAAGTTCACAAGTCTTAAACTTGCCAAGTTTGAAGACCATTGCTCTAGATGACTACAGTGTGTTCATAAATGGATGTTTTCCCAATGGTTACACTGTCTTCTAGTGAGCATGTCATAGCAATATCTTAATATGCTGTTAGTTTCATGTCTGCATAGCTTAAGGTGCACATTAATTTGTTACGGTCTGCTAAATGTTAAAGCAATTTATCTCTTAATGGAGGTAACTTTGCTAGAAATATTGGGGAAGATGCAGCACAACTTATTCTATTAGCAGTAGCTTACAAATTTAAACCATTATATTCTCAATATTTTAAAAATATTCCTAATTTTTCTAGCACTTTTTATCAGGCTAGGCAGTCATCATAATTATCAAAAATTTGTGGTGAATTAATTCAATTTTAGAAATGGAAAATTTACGTTATGTAAGGAATACATTTATGGCTGAGCAGAAAGTCTGTCTCTGTCCTTAGTACAGTACTTTCAAATAAGCTGTTATTTAATGTCTGTATTATTGTCTGGCATAAGCAACACGTTCCACACATGAGGTGTTCAAATTGAATATACCTACATTATTATATTCTATCTACGATAAGACTGCTTGCCTTCTTTAGGAAACTAACAAGTAAGATTCCATGGGGAGGGTGTCAATCTCAGATGTTTTGTAGCTGTGCAGTGACGGAAGGCTAATTTCTCACTTAATTCCTCCTCCTTGTCTGGCTGATAGTTTACCAACATCATCCCTCTCCTACAAAAGCCCCCTTCCCCTTTCCATGTTGCCTTCAATGTCTGAGTTCTTATAGGAAATTTGGACAGGTGGGAGCAATGCCACTTTAAAGGAATTGTTTGCCCCAAGTGTAGAATTTTCCCAGCCAAGTGGCAAGATGCTACATACTCCTTGATGTCTGCCACCATCCTGGGTCACCTAACGTTTCACAATATCCTGTGTAGTGTCTTGAAGACACTTCCATGACCACTTGCCTCAACAGGATGGCAAAGCTACAGAAAGGTAATGATCCTTTATAGTGATCTTAATAATTATCTTTGTAATGGTGGACTGTGCACATCTGGATGCACTAATTGGGTTCTGAAAATTCTGTCTCTCTTTGGAACAAAAGGGTAGGTGCTAAAGTTGGTGACTTTGAGGGTATGATATATCCTTTCAGCAAATTGGAATCCAAATAAAATCAACCATTCAATTGCTGATATTGGATATTGCTTCTTAGATGGAATTTTGGCCCAGCTTTCTATCAGTGCTGCTCTGTTCCAAACCATACCTGCCAATAACTTGAAATCGTCTATGCCTTCTTTGAGCTACTGAATATCACAGCTGGCTGTCATGATTCATACTCAGGAGTCTCTAAAATGCCCCTTGAATCTGTCCATCAAGTTCTGGTAATTGTCCATGACCTGGTTGTTTCCCTTTAGGACTGGCAGCATCCACTTAACTGCCAACCCCTTCAGCAAGTTTAGCACGAAGGATACTCTTGTGCATTCTGTAGGGAATTCTTCAGTTCAACCTGAGTGATAAAGATTCTTATCTTGTCCGCTTCTCCCCCAAATGTTTCTGGCAAACCTCTATGGCAACACAGCAAAACTAGCTGTGCAGCTGGGATGGCCGGGGATATTGGAGTAGCCAGATCCTCTGGCGACAATGGGATGTTCTGAACTTGCTGCTGGACTAGGTGAAGCACCATGGCTTCCAAGTTCCTCACTTCAGTCTCTGTCCCTTCCTGATGTCATAGTGAGACATCCACTATATTCTTAGCTAATTCTTTAGGTCTTGGCGGTAAACTTTCTCCTTTCCCCAGAAATGTGAGATAGAAATCTAGAGAGAGATTAATGAGCAAGCAACCAGATCCACATGTAAAAGGTTCAAAAATACAAAAACTTCCAAGGATTCACCTTCCCAGTATACCCCCTCTGGTTTTTTAATCAGTTTGAATCTGTTCTAACATGAAATCCTGTAAAATTGTCTGAAATATGTATGCATATATATTGCTTGGCATATGGTCAGCTTGTTTAGGAAGAAAAAAATCTTAAGACATGGGCTGTCTCCCATGTCCCCCTAAAAGTTATAACTGCATGTAAATATTATTTAATGGTCAATATGTCTAATCACCTACAGGTAGTCCTCGATTTACAACTGATTGCTTAGTATCTATTCAAACTTACGATGGAGCTATTTTGGAACCATTTATAATCCAGTTCCTAAATTCCAACAATCTGGGACTGCCAGTTTTTTTTCAAAATTACCCCAATGGCAAACCATGCTGTTTGCTTTATGTCTTTTGTAAAAAAAAAAAAAAAACAATGAGTCAGTCCTGTGAACAATCTTTTATAATCCTAACAACTTTCAACTATCCATTACAATCAAATGTCAAGGACTATCTACCTCCATTTGTAAATGCCACGTTTCCATGGAGTTAGTTGGGCAGGTCATCAGTTTACAGTGTCATGAAGCAATGGTGTGGGTGTTCTTTAAAATTTTGATTTTTCAGTTAACTCTTCTCTACCAATTTGTTGCCAAATCTGACAGCCAGAAATCTTGAGGCATGTCTGGAGAGTAACGTTGAAGTAATTCAACTAAATTCAGAACATAGAACAAAGCAATTGAGAGACATACTTTCTAGAAGCACAACAGTAGCTCTAGATTTAATTTGAAGTCAGTTGAATAGATCTGTGCACAGACAAGGTGAGCCCTCTACAGTCCTGCCCCAAGCTATATTTGACATGCTCTGAATTGATGCAGCATATGCTAAACGAAGTGACTTTTCAGCATGTTAAAAATTAATGTATTGGAAAAATAAGTGCTGCTACCAATGTAGTAGAAGAGGATTAAATGTTTTTTTAATAAGATATATAAATCAGATGCTTTTTTCATAAACTTTCTTTTGATATAATAACTATTAATTTACGTTTACTACTTTCATCTATATAGAAAATAAATTATGGTGGGTTTTTTTGTTTTGCAGCTTAGGTGATCTATATAGTTCTCTTTGAGGAGTCAAAAAGCAGACAGCTCATGACTTCTGATCAGGACACTAAAATTGTGGCTGAACCGCAGGTGCAGCAAGAAGTTAAGGATAGTTCTCATCTGGTAAGTTTTGACATTATCTTGACTAGTGGGAATTTGCAAATATAATTAATTAGGCACTGTGCTGTGAAGTACATTTTTGCTTTTGGTAACTTGTCAAGTTATTTTACAAAATTTGTAGCAAATAGCAATCTTCCCATGCCACTATAACCCTTTCCCCCAGATTTTAGTTATGCCAACTAATACTAAGTTAAATGAAGATGTTACATAATTGATATTGCCAGTAACAGCAGCCAGCAGATCAGTCTTCTTATGGTTTCACCTTCAAATCATATCAGTTCTGAAAGCATAGCTAGAGGCCAAGAATGGTAGGGGTTAGAGTTCAGAAAAAAGTTTACTCCAGATCAATGCAATTAGTCTAGATTAAAAAATATGCGGTGATATATTATACTTACAGTTTACAGCGTGTTCACAGTTTCCTGTTGCCGCAAGCTTTTATAAGTATGATTGTCTACTTTAAAGAAATGGTTCATTGGTTCTTCTGGGAAAGTTAGTCTCTCCAAAATGACATACAAAAAAAGAAAATGGAAGATTTACAATATTGCATGTCTTTAATACAAGTATCTATTACTATCATTCATTGGGCTAGCAAGATTTCTTTTACATGTCTATATTAGTTAGTAGCAGAGAAGACAGGCACAGTTCATTTGCCAAATCCCAATGGGGAGGAGATGTTGAATGAGATATTATAAAGGCAGGATTCCAAATTTAATTTCCCTATACAGTGAGATTGTGAAAATGGCTTACACAGTATGATTCTTTTTACCAAATTCCAGTGAAAAAAGAACATCTACATGAGCAAAATTACTGTGATAAAATTACTGTGATGAGCCTTTATATTTAAATCATATAATAAAGTGTGTATTTTGATCAAACAGAAGGAATAGGGTGTTAATTACATTTCTCTAAGGCATCTTTTTAATTTGAATCTTGCTTCCTTCATCCAGTTTGAAATTTTTTAGAATAAACTTGAATTATACCCCCAGGCTTCTAAATTGTTACTAAAGCCATACCAGAGATTATCTAAACCGCTGTTAACAATGGAAAGCATAATTTTCATATCAGTATACTGGTACAAGGATTGAAATTCACTGCCGCAGAAATTAAAGAGGATTTAAGTTAGTAATGACTAGATTTTCATACTGATTTCAGTAGACTTAAATTTCATAAATATACCCTGAATCATTTTGATGGGCTTCTGAATTGGTGGACATTATTCATTATTTAAGGTAACTAATTGAATTGTACTATTATATGTAACCAAATACAGACATGGTCCAGGTGTTAAGGGCATATGCTTTAACATTTGGTTCAGAATTTAAAACAGATCAGTCCATTTAAAATATAGGAACATTTCATGTTTTATTTATTTGTTTATTAAATTTATGTGCTGCCCATCTTGCTGTCCAAAGCGATTCTGCTTGGAATCTATTTGCTCAAACAAACTTGAACATTTTAATGTTCCAGCATAGGAGAAAAAAAACGTTCAGAATACTTTTAGTTTATTTTTTAAAAATTAAAATACCTTAGCCATTTTTTTTTAAAGATTGGGGGTAGAAAGTTCATTTCTTGGAATATTTACCTTATCCATTCTTATGACCCCACAGAAAAACAGTGGAGTAAGAGCTCACTTTAAGTTCATATTGTTCCCTTTGGGAAACACATAGAATGGAACAATTTTTTCTCATAGATTTGTAGAAAAATTCCAGAACATTTCAGGTTCTTTCTTTAAGCTTTAAAAAAATGTGTATGGCTTATACATATCTGCTTGAAATGCAGGCTTTTAAAGTTCTCGGTTCCCTTCTTGAAGTGAGTCAAAAAACCAGAATGTTTTCTGGCAATATACACTGCTCAAAAAAATAAAGGGAACACTTAAACAACACAATGTAACTCCAATCACACTTCTGTGAAATCAAACTGTCCACTTAGGTAGCAACACTGACTGACAATCAATTTCACATGCTGTTGTGCAAATGGAATTGACAACAGGTGGAAAGCATAGGCAGCTAGCAAGACATCCCCAATAAAGGAGTGGTTCTGCAGGTGGTGACCACAGACCACTTCTCAGTTCCTATGCTTTCTGGCTGATGGTTTGGTCGCTTGAATGCTGGCGGTGCTTTCACTCTTGTGGTAGCATGAGACGGAGTCTACAACCCACACAAGTGGCTCAGGTAGTGCAGCTCATCCAGGATGGCACATCAATGCGAGCTGTGTCAAGAAGGTTTGCTGTGTCTGTCAGCGTAGTGTCCAGAGCATGGAGGCGCTACCAGGAGATAGGCCAGTTCATCAGGAGACGTGGAGGAGGCCGTAGGAGGGCAACAACCCAGCATCAGGACCGCTACCTCTGCCTTTGTGCAAGGAGGGACAGGAGGAGCACTGCCAGAGCCCTGCAAAATGACCTCCAGCGGGCCACAAATGTGCATGTGGCTGCTCAAACGGTCAGAAACAGACTCCATGAGGGTATGAGGGCCCGACGTCCACAGGTGGGGTTGTGCTTACAGCCCAACACCGTGCAGGACATTTGGCATTTGCCAGAGAACACCAAGATTGGCAAATTCGCCACTGGCGCCCTGTGCTCTTCACAGATGAAAGCAGGTTCACACTGAGCACATGTAACAGACGTGACAGGGTCTGGAGACACTGTGGAGAATGTTCTGCTGCCTGCAACATCCTCCAGCATGACCGGTTTAGCAGTGGGTCAGTAATGGCGTGGGGTGGCATTTCTTTAGGAGGCCGCACAGCCCTCCATGTGCTCTCCAGAGGTAGCCTGACTTCCATTAGGTACCGAGATGAGATCCTCAGACCCCTTGTGAGACCATATGCTGGTGCGGTTGGCCTTGGGTTCCTCCTAATGCAAGACAATGCTGGACCTCATGTGGCTGGAGTGTGTCAGCAGTTCCTGCAAGACGAAGGTATTGATGCTGTGGACTGGCCCGCCCACTCCCCAGGCCTGAATCCAATTGAGCACATCTGGGACATCATGTCTCGCTCCATCCATCAACGCCACGTTGCACCACAGACTGTCCAGGAGTTGGGGGATGCTTTAGTCCAGGTGTGGGAGGAGATCCCTCAGGAAACCATCCGCCACCTCATCAGGAGCATACCCAGGCATTGTAGGGAGGTCATACAGGCACGTGGATGCCACACACACTACTGAGCTTCATTTTGATTTGTTTTAAGGACATTACATCAAAGTTGGATCAGCCTGTAATGTTTTTTTCCACTTTAATTTTGAGTGTAACTCCAAATCCAGACCTCCATGGGTTGCTAAATTTGATTTCCATTGATAATTTTTGTGTGGTTTTGTTGTCAGCACATTCAACTATGTAATGAACAAAGTATTTAATAAGAATATTTCATTCATTCAGATCTAGGATGTCTTATTTTTGTGTACCCTTTATTTTTTTGAGCAGTGTATATTGAACTCAGTGTTACTTTCCTGTTAGTTAATTCTGTATTGTATTAAAATAACATGCTTATACAATGCATATATCAGTGGCTTCAGAATTCAGCAAGTATGCCTTTGGCTTTTTGACAACATTCTTGTAAGGAGAAACTGTTGAAGTTCCTAACTTACTCCTTCCTCTCATAGAACACAGTGGAATCCCCCAAATAGTTAAGGGGTAAAATTCTTGATGCAAAACGTCTTGCATGTATAATATACTAAGGCATTTCTCCGAAACTGAGCTTAATGTTGAGTGGCAATAGCACATGAGCCCCCTGCACTGTTTAAACAGTCCTATTTTTGGCATCTGGGTGTTGGCTTGTCTCCCCAGCACTTTTAAAGTGAAGTGGTTGTATGCAGAAAACAGCTTACAGCTCTGGGACTTGCAAAGGAGAACTTAAAATGGGCTGCTGTTTCGCTAAAGAACCAAAAAACAGCCATAATGAGAAAATGAGCCTGCTGCAGAAAAGTATAGAAGAGGAAACCTCTGAAAATAGGATAAGTAAAACTTTAACTTCAGTTTTAGAGGCTAAGGAAAAAATGGAATTGCACGTAATTCAAGAGGCAGGTTCTCTAGAACCTACCATTTATAATGACTATACAGAATCAATTAAGCATCCTTCAGCCCATCGTGTGGGGTTTGCTGAGAACATTTCTAGGCAATTTAAGCCTCATTGGTTTAATACAGAAAGAGGTTTGAATAAGTATGATCCTTTACCAGAAAATGAATTAACAGATGGGATTAATGATAAAAAGCTAACAGAAAAAAGCAGTCATAATAATCAGTTTGTGAATAATGTAGGCAGCCATCATATTAATAGTGAAAGTGAATTGATTCTCTTTGAAAAGCAGTGTCATTCATTTGAAAATACTTCTGCTTTCTGTGTGCCAATGGCTTTAAATCAAGAAGGTTTCTTCCTAGAAGCTCTAAATACTTATGGTATAAGGAGCAAGAGTTTCATGCCACAAGCTGAAATGGAGACTGTTGAAGATAATGATGCAGTTTCAAGTAGAATGGATAAGGAAATAGCAGCTTTGACAAACTCTGTATGTTTTGACATAGATAGACATCACAGGAATGCCAAAGATGAATTCTATAGTATTTGTATAATTGACGATGATATGAGAAATGAAGAAAGGCAAGCAATCACTAATGAAGAGTCCATTGCCATTGTACAACCAGCCACTATTCAGGAAGACTGCCGTTTAGCATGCTCAGTAGAAGAGAGGGAAGAACTCTTAGTTCAGGAAGCAGGGCTTGTGCCAGTTAATATCAGCCTTCTGAAAGATGCTAATCTGATGAACAATAATGCAGTGCAAGAAAGTGAAAAGAAAAAAGACCCTCCCCTTGGCTTGGTGAGTGAGGGCTATAGGTTGAATACTGAAAGCATAGCAACATGCGGTGTAGAGGCACAAGCACGTGTTGAAGGTCCTCAAAATAGAACTTGGAAAATGGATATGCTTAATAGTAGGATCATTTTGAATGAGTCAGATTGTGAACACAATTCTTCAACGCCTATGCTTGTGGAGAAAGGCGTAGACATGAATTCTTTGCAATTCAGAAAGTTAGCATATGTATGCCATTCCAGCCCGGATGATGGCAAGAGTAGTAATGCAACTATTGATTCAGTTTTTGTAAGACAAACCAATATAGAAACTGTAAGGCAAGGAAATAGGCAAAAAATAGAAAACAAACAAAACTGTTTTAGGAATGTGAATGAATTTCAGACAATTGCTGATTGCAGCGATAAGGAAATATCAGATATTTCTGAACAGAATACTTCAGAGAATCTCTTGAAATATGATACAGTTTCCCATCAAGAAGCTTCATACAGTCCTGAAAACCCAACTAAAAATGCTATCACCATGCTTTCAGCATCAAATGATTTAGTTTCTGGAGCAGAACAAACACATGTACCAGAGTTTAGCAATAATGAAGATTGCAACTCTATAAGAACTGCTCAGCAATTCCAATCTCAGATAAATAGTATACCTTCAGAAAATTCTGGTTTGAAAAAAGGTCTGCTGGAGAACAAGGAGACTACAGCTTTTTCAGATCTATTCAACATAAATGTTGAAGGTAAGAACATCGAAAAAGAAAATTGCTTGCAAGATCAAACCCAGCAAGATTTCTTAAAAAGCAGCAGTAAAACACATGAATATTCCAGTGCACTTAATGAAGGCAGACATTGCTCCATCTCTTTGGGCTGTTCTGAATCAAATGAGTTGGATTTGGACAGGAAACAGTCAAAGGCATGGAGCAAATATACATTCTATAGGCCTGAAGATCAAATAAACGTAGTCCCTGCAGAAAACTTTATAAATGGAGCCCATGAGACACTGTTTAATGAAGTGGGATCTAAAGATTCCAATATTAGTTTTACTTGCATATTAAATACCAGTAATAATTCACCAGAGATGCATAGTGTATCTACAGAAATACAAGAAGAAATGCTTGCAAATCTGAAAGCTCCTAAAAATCTGCAGACTTGCCTATCTAACAGCCAAAGTGAAACCATGAGGTTTCCTACATCGGATTTAATAGCAGAAATAAAATACAAAGAAACATCTAGCAGTTTAAATGAAAAATGTTCAGAAGTTTATAAAAATAGCTCTTCACTTGAACAAAGTAAAACGGCAATTATATGTCCACATGATCACTTGATTTCTAGATTTTCTGTTCATTATGAAAACTTATTAAAAGAAAACGCAGAGAATTCTACTTTTGAAGACAGCCATGATGAATTAAAAACCAAGATAGAAAATTCTTCTAAAGTACGACCTAAAGGCAATGTGAGCTGTGGTTTGGAAACTTATGAAGATGCAGGTATGAGTTTTATTGACCCCGGACAAAAAGATAAGTATGCTGCTATTCCTTCCTATGAAATACTTCTTTTCCCTGATAATGAGCAAGAATCTGAACAGGACAATTCAAACAACGTTTTAGATCTGATGGAAGATATATTGAAGGACTCTGGTCATATGCAAAAACTATATCTAAGAGATTCAGAAGATGATGGGTATCCGGTTTGTCAATCTGGCGAAATAAATAGATTGTTTTCAGCCACTGATTTTACATGTGGTCAGGAATGTATGAGCTATCTATGGATTGATTCTTTTAACAAAACTGAAAATGCATGTCTGTCAGCTGGCACAATGCAAAACCAAGGTGGAGATCTAAGAGTTTCTCCTTTTCATATGGGAAAATATCCTTATCATTTGTTAATGAAGGAAAAGAGTGCTATTTGGGGATGGCAAGAGAGAGATGAAAAACATGTAAGTAATTGTAATTTCATTCATGAACTATCTTAGAAAACCCAATAGATAGTCCTTAATTTACAACAGTTCATTTAGTGACCATTTGAAGTTACAACGGCACTGAGAAAAAAAGTGTCTTTATGACTTACAACCATTAGCAGCTTCCCCACAGTCACTGGATCAAAATTTAGACGCTTAATAACCAATTCGTATTTATGACGGTTGCAGTACCCTGGGATCATGTGATCCACCTTTTGCAAAATTCTGACAAGCAAAGTCAATGGGGAAGCCGGATTCACTTAACAACCAAGTTACCAAGTTTCCCCATGACCTGCCCCATTCTATGAGAACCTAGAGGCTGCAGTCAGCCCTATTGAAAGACTAAAGTTGTTCTCCTATTTTGTAGAATCAGTTCACTATTGTAAAGTTTTCTAACCTTCTCCCAAGGTTTAAGCCATGAACACCACTCCAACACCATTACCACCACCACAATAGGGAATTGGACAGGAAACGAGATTGTAACTGAGACACTCAGAGAAACACCATGTAATAATTAAATAATTGATTATAATAGCAAAATTTGACAGAATAGCATTATATATTTTATAATTCTGCAAAATATACAATAAAGTATGGTATATATAATGCCAAATGCATGTACAGAAGTTAGTATAGTGTTAAAAAGTAGCACCTAGCCACCTTGTTGAAATACAAGAACAGTGAGAAAATTCTTAGTTCATTGGACAACCTGTTGCAAAACACATGGTTTTGTCTTTTTTTAAAAAGATATGAGTTTTTTTGTTAACAATATTAATGTACTCTAATTTTTCCCGACTGTCTTAAGATTTAGATGCAGGAATACCAAATCAGGAATACATTAATATTGCCTAAACTGGATTTGTAACTAAACATGTTTTAATATGACATTTGAATATTGCAATTGTTTAAAAATGATCAGGCACTGATTTATTCTGAGGGACTGAATTTTGTAGTATTAATTGTTGGCAGAGCTAACCAATTGTCTTTATAAAATATGCTGCATGTGTCTTATGCATCCCTTTGTCTTTATTTGGAAAGAAGTAGTACCTAATAATTTAAATGTAGTGTATTATTCCTTTTAAAAATGTTCCCAGGCATATATATTTTACAGCCTGTGCAATTAAAACTAATTCCTTAAGGGAAATATTTAATTAAAAGGCCAATTTTTATGATAAATGTTTAAATAGCTTTATTATTTTGAATCACTATAGCTAAATTGTAAGAGAATAGGTTAACATGGAAAACTATCAACGTAAAAGATTTCAACAGTTCTAGCGTAAAATTTGCTTGAGGCTTTTAACCATGCATATTATAAATTGTTGATGAAATTGTCTTTGGCTCTTACAAACTACATAACTATTTAGGATTATATGATTCAAACATTTTCCTGAGTTGTTTAACCATAGTTATGCAACATAATGGTTGGGTTCATATATTAAATACGTTAAAAACAGACATTAGTGTATTCGTATTTAAACCATCTGTTTTCACTGGTTAGGTGGCTCTAAAATCACAATCATCTGTATCTCTATATAACAATGGTTTAACTTTAGAAGTTTACCATAAGAATACGGTGTTGCTTTTGATTTTTCTATTGATTATGCTTTTTGTATGGTTCCCTTGTTCTCTGCTGCCCTTATGAGTTGATGAAGGTATTGGCCCTAATCTTACAATGTTTTCAAAGACTTAGATCTACTTTCAGATTAACAGATAATCAGAGTTGGAAGGGACCTTGTAGGTCATCTAGTCCAACCCTCCACCCAAGTGGGAGACCCTATACCATTTCTGACAAATGGCAGTCCAGTCTCTTCTTGAAAGTCTCAAGTGATGGTGCTCCCACAACTTCCGAGGGCAAGCTGTTCCATTGGTTGATTGTTCTCACTGTCAGAAAGTTTCTCCTTATTTCCAGATTAAATCTCTCCTTGATCAGTTTCCATCCATTATTACTTGTCTGACCTACAAGACGCTTTAGAAAATAGCTTGACCCCTTTCCCCTCTCTGTGGCAGCCCCTCAAATATTGGAAGACTGCTATCATGTTTCCCCTGATCCTTCTCTTTCTTGTCATAAATAAGAATTATTATTGCTTTTTCTTGTTCCTCCAAAGTTTGTTCGAATGTGATGATACAAAGAATGTTATGGGAATAAATTGTGCAAAGGGACTGTAGATAAGGGCGAAGTTGGTGGAAATTCATCCCTTTATGTGATATTGGAACAAATTTAAGTTAGTCAATAGAGATAAATAGCATTGTTCATAATAAAGAAATGTAAACATGAGATGCTTATGATTTAGACTTAAGAAGCAAAGTGAATTCAGCTAAACACCATTCAGGATCTTTATAGGAAGTCTTTTTAAAAAGAGTGTATCTTTCATCTGGTGTAATACCTATATATGCAACTCTTAACAGTAGTGTATTTTTAATGAGATAAATGCTGCTGTGTGTATATCTGTATATGTGTATTTATGCAGTTAATGAACGTAGGTGTTCTGAGTATGCATTATGAATTACAGGAGCCAGCCAAGGTTTCAGAATTAAATCCTAATGCAAAAGTGTGGGGGAATCACATGATACACGTGGAAGCAAGTGGTACTGAAAGAGGTGTGAGCAAACAGTGGGAAGAAGTAACAGATCATCCACCAGATTCCTGTAAAGAAGGTACAATAAATCTGTTTTCAAATACCACATTATTAGTAATAACTAAAGCTAACTATTTGCATTTACACAATGTTTTCCTTGTACAAATAGTTTTCCTTCAATTAACAAGATTCCTCATATTCCTCCCAGTCCACATTTTCTTCTCTGTTTTTATTATAATCTTAACAAAACCAGCATTTACTAAACAATATGCTCCTGGTAGCTAATCTCTTCCTTTCTCCCTCCCACCCCGCATCCTAACCCTGTTCTAGTTGTTCAGTTTAAAAAACAATTGCTTAAAAATTAATTAATCCACCCTTGAAACACATTATGGCTTAGCTTGAGGAAATAAGAGGTTTTTTTTTTTTTGCCAACAGCAGTCATGTGTACACAAGTAAGAAATCATTGCATATTTCTTGCAGGTTTCATTGAGAGAAACTTAACCGCAAATAACAGCAAACCCTTCCAGGAGTTAGTCAGAGTGTGAAACCTTTGGTGTCTAAGTCACAACAAATGAAGTATATTTTTGTGACTCTTATAGTTTTCTCCACAGCATTAGAGGCCAATGGTGATGGTGACAAAAAACACCAGAATGAATCGTTCAAAGGACATCAAGAACCATCACTATCTGTTCCATTATCAAATCAAACAGATATGAACCCTTTGGCTCTAGATCATGCAGAATACAAAACAGTACATGAAAACACTGAGTCAGGTATGGAAAAGGTCCTTGCTCATTCTTAAAGCTGTAAGAGTTTCTATAAGAGTTTATAGAATAATCTTCAGGAAATTTTCACATTTTAGTTACTGAAGAAACATACCTGAGCAGGACTGAATTGTAAGCATCGTTATAGATGTGCCTATATGAACAATACCTGTGACTATTAAATCCATAACAGTAGGAAGTGCAGAATAATAACTTTATCATCACACCTGTGTATTGCGACTCATCTAATTAGAATTGCTGCTTGCCTTGTTAGGTTTGTCCTGCTTACACACATACTAAAATAATTTGCTTCCTGTCATCTTCCATTTTAATATCAAGCTGAGTGCACAACTAGAATATTTTTAAAAATGTAACATTCCACACACTCTTTCAGCTTAACACAGCCTCACAGAGTCAAGAAAGGTTTTGCCTTATAGACAATGTTGGGAGTTTGGATTTCTGATAGTAAATATGAATGGATATTATGGATCTACATATTGTGTTATACTATTAATTTCAGTTCTACAGTGAATTAATACCTCCAACAGGCTCGTGCACTTCAAAAATCCAGTTCAAAGAAAAGTTGAACTTGGTGGTCTTTTCATGGCCCAAAGACCAAGAAAGACCCAGAGTGTCTTCTAAGCAGTTTCCTTTATTGTTTATCATCCACAGATAAGAGATCTTGCCAAACTAAAGGAAACTCCTGGCATCCTTATAAGATATACTTTGAAGATTTTTAGGGAGAAGCTGTCTTCACCTTTTTCCTCCCAACCAAACTATCTAAAATTTGTTGTCCCTTATTCCTCTGGAAAGCATTCTCTGTCTCCTGGTAAACCAGATTACATTCACCACCGTTCTGTATAGCCATCCCAGAGTCAATTTGGAAAGGGAAATGGGTGGCATATAAATTTAATAAATATTATGCAGAGTTTCTTTAAATTTTAAATTTTGCATTTGATGGTCATAGGAAAAACATATTATGTAAGACATTGGTATATTCTCATTCCTCCACCAACATCTGCATATTTTCTGGCCTCTGTTTAGACACAGTGAAGATGAAGAAGAAAATAAACACAATCTTATTGTAATCATTGAGCAAAGGTAGCTCATGCTGTCATCTTAACTCTTATACAATAGTTGGAAAATAGTTTTTGTATGCTGAAACCATTGCCTGAAGGAGAGGAGGTCCTGATTTTGGGGGGGTGGATTGTTAAAAGTCATACCACCTTAGAATTCATTTGGGGAAGGAAACATTTGAGGTCAAAGTCTTAAGTCCATGTCTGCTATTTCCCAGGGGGAGGTAGACAATCTGGTGTGATGCTTTTGAACCAGTGATCAACAATAAAGAAACCTATTTGACCCATTCTCAGAGCTATTCAGCTTGCTTACACCTGGCATTTCTCAATGCTTATATAAATTTATTTTAAACTTATTTTGGAAGAGTGGTGTTCATACCTATATGCGTAATTTTCATTTGATGTGGTTACTTTTGAACCTTCTGATTTGTTCACAAACCATGGAATGTGATTAATTGGAAGTGCACCTAGCTCTGACATTCTCTTGGTGCAGTTCTTCTTCATCACTGAGGCCTATTGAATTGGCAGAATTACTCCTTTAGCTTTGTTTTAACTATATTCTTGTGACTTATACGTGTATTTATTTTCTGCATGGAGGAGCTGGGAAAAGTGAATAAATAAACATGCCCAATGACTTTGCATAAACTGGAGGTCTGTATAAAAGGAATGTAAATATATGATCTTAACAGTGAGTAATAGCAACAAAATGCTTGTAGTTTGAGTTCTCATACCACAGGCATTTGCTCCACTGAAGGTTTTGGCATTCTATAAGCTGCAGCTATTCAAAGTAAGTGTTAATCGTGTTTGTAAGTCACGTCAGTTGCAAAACAGACCACCCACGTGATCAATTCGATTATAGAACCCCCCCCCTTTTTTTTGCAGCCATCAAAACTTTGGAACTGGGTCATAAATACATCTCAGGAGGTCCACCATAACGTCAAACGGTCACTCAGTGATTAGTCATTACCTGTAGTGTCAAATAATATGCACAATATTAGCTATGTTGCTTTAAAATTGTAATGTTTTCCTTAACCACTAGAAATAGTTAAATAGTTAAAACAAACAAATACATTTTTCAATCATGTAAAATTTCTGCAACTTTCAGGTGCTGTTGCTACGATAATGTTATATATACTGTGTACTAAAAAATCCAAAACAGTGATAGCTGAGTATTGGAGGCCCTTGATTGTTTTCAGATACATAACACCAATCTTAATCCAAAAAGTTACTTATTTTTAATGTGGAAACCATTTCTTATAACTTGCTAATTTGGAAAGAAATAGTGAATAGATTGTGTATTAACTCTTAAATATATTTTTGTTCATTGACCGTTCAGTTTAGGTAATTCCTCTTTTATCAAATATTTCTAAAATTATGGAATAGTTTCACCCTTCTAAATGTAGCTTAACACCATTGACATACTTATTTCATCTGTTTAGAATCAGATAGCTTATCTCAAAAACCTGAACCAGTTTAGATCTGGTTAATGCTTAGATAGGAATTTCCTGGCGAGTCTGTAGGAAGTTTAAAAAGAAGAAAAAAAAGAAACATATGGTAAACAATTTCTATACTGATTATAAAAAAAAACCCCTGTATGGAACCCCGTGAATACCACATGCCATAGTGATAGACTATCTCGGCTAGTATTTTTCAACTATAGCAATTTAAGATGGGTAAACTTCATCTTCCAGAATTCCAGTCATTATGTACTGACTAGAGAATTCTGAGAGTTGAAGTCCATCCAAGATAAAATTGCCAAGATTGAAAAATCCTGATCTAGCCACATCATTTACTACTTTTATAAAGAATTATGTACCATTTTCCCCTTCATTTCTTGTTTTCAATTCTAGGAAGTAAAGAAAATCTTCGGCCAGAAGATCAAGAAAATTTACGAGAAGCGCTTAAAAAAACACTGGAGTTCTGCTTATCAAGGTAAGTGTATAATGGATATAATATAGTCAAGCCTCATGCTATTGCTAATAAGAGGACAGATTAAATGTTAATTAGGGTGGCATAGCCAATATAATTATGAATGCCATAACAATATGTTAGTCTCTGGACTGCATAGAAATTCATGATCAGGCAGGGATGTATTTATATGTTAATTTTATAGCTTGAAATTCAGAAAGGTTGGGAAGGAATGAAAATATAATCATGAAGATTTTATTTTCCTTAATTGTCCATTTTCTTATCTTGATTTCTACAACTGAAACACAAGATAAAAGCCAATTTTACAAGTTGCCGGTCATTTGCTAGATGTCCCAGGGCTCTCCATTACAGGAAGGTTTGTTATAGCTATGCTGGCTGGAGAATTCTGGGAGTTGAAGTTCACAAGTCTTAAAGTTGCCAAGTTTGGGGATACCTGCTTTAGAGGAATTAATTATTGAGAATAGATGCAAGTCAATTGTATGCTGTCCTCTGCACTAAAAAGAAATGGTACCTTGTTTTGCTTATCATTAAATGTAAGGTGACAGACACTTAGAAATCTTGTATAAAGTGAATTATATAGTAGTAATTTTTCAAGACTCCCCACATAATCTGATTACTATTTAGTCTTTAATATAAAGCTGTAGCTTTAAACAAAATTTAATGAAGCCACATGCTGCCTTCATGACTGGCTAGAAGTTTGGTATATCTTGTTTTTTTCTGTCTACCTGGATACTGTTTTTTAAAAGCATCTGAAAATGGGCTACTTTTGGCTTTCTGTGTCAAATGGTTCAAGAAAAGCAGGACATGACAATCTAAGAGGCAAGAACATCAAGTTTGGCTATAATTCTGTAATTTTGCAAGAAATGAGGCATTTTAAAGTTAAAAGGCATGATTGTATCTTAATATTTAGGAATAATATTAAAGGCCAATGCAACCACCAATGCAGCACTCTGGTAGAATTGCATGGAGAGTTAAATTTTATACTAATTTTTTTTCTTCTACAGAGAGAATCTTGCCAGTGACATGTATCTTATATCTCAGATGGACAGTGATCAGTATGTGCCAATAATCACAGTAGCTAATCTTGATCACGTCAAAAAGTTGAGCACCGATATGGATTTGATTGTTGAAGTGCTGCGATGTAAGTAACGGCAAATCATGTATTTTTGCACCATTCTTTAGAATAAAAGAGCTTAGTTGAGATGGGCAAAGTTGAAACTCATTTTTATTCCCTTAAGAAGCAATGTATCTTAAAATGAGAACACTTTTTTTGTAGTAAGAGAGCTTTATTCAATACTAAGTTCTTTTATCTTAATCAGAATTACGTCTCTTTTTGCTGGCAGTCCTTGACTTAGAGCCAAAATCAGGACTGGAAGATTTATTGTTAAACAGTACAGGCATTAAAGGGGGTATCATATGACCACACCTGAGTTTATGATCCAGTCATTAAACAAATCACCATAGCCATTAAGTGAAACATAACATGATTGCAATTTGAGACCTTCCTTTCCATCTTCCTATTAACCTTGCTTTTTGGAAGCTGGCTAGGAAGAATTAGTGATTATGTGACCCCAGGATTCTGCAGTCATCACAAAGCCAAGCTCCTGTGACATAAGTGTGAGGATCAATCATAAGTCATTTATTTCAGTGTCATAACTTCAAACAGTCACTAAATGAATGATCATAAGTCAAGAACTACCTGTATTTATTCACTAGCTCTGAGTCAGGCTTCAGGAATGTAAATGTGCCTGCTGGCTTCTTCTAGTGAACTATGAGTTTGCAAACAGCTATCCTGAATAATGGCAGTTTTCCTGAATACGGTGTGCATTGAGTGCCTTACTTTAAGCTTATTTGCACTCTCAAGAATATCTGTGTTGGAGTTAGAAAGCCTTTAAGGACTCAGAAACAGGATAAAATGACTTCCTTTCTAAAATGACTCTCCCAGCACCTCTTAATTATCAAGCACATATTTTTCTGAGAATGCATAGTTGAAACCAAAGACAGCATAGCTTCTTTAGAAGGTTTCCTCAGCTCCATCCCAAGTCCCTTTTCCATATTGGATTAGAACAGCTGTGTGTTGATGTTTAAAGTTTAGACGTGGTAGATAGAGCAGTGAAGGTAATTTCTACCTTAAGTATTGGGTGTGTTTGATGGTATATTGTCAGGAGAGCCCGTAGCATGAAAAGTTAAATATATCTATCTTCCTTTCCTAGAAGCCCTCTAGCCTACCTTGTTGTTAGATGATGGCAGAAGTAACAACAGTCTTCCAGAGAGATGTCTTTCTCCCATATTCTCTCACTTAACCCAAGTGTGTCACAGAGCCTCCCAACCTATAGTCAACAAGTAAAACTTTCAGTGGCAAAAGAAATAAAAATATGTTGCTCAATTCACAACATCATCTTAAGGAATCTCCTATAAAATGTTTCAAAGGAGAATTTCAGTTTGAGGCAGATCTCGGGAGATAAGACATTTATGAACAACATAAGAGGCACTATTGGACAGAGATCTCAACATTCATTAAACATAGAATAGCTGAGCTTCCATAGTATGAAATATATATCAGAACCAATAAAGTTCTGCTTTGTCCACAGGAAATAAAGAATAACCTTAGCTCACCGCTAAATAGACATTTATGTTCGTTGCCCAAGTAACACGCCTTTTGAATTGTGTGGGGTTTTTTAGCTGTGTTTGTTTTTTTGGTTTTCTGGAAAGTCCAAATTTAATTTGGAGCTACAGAAGGTTTTTCCTTCTATCCTGATTCTGATGTGCTTTCTTGCGTTTATTAATGATCGCTTTGTACTTTATAGGAGAACTAAGAATGTTATACTCCTCAGTCATGTTTCAGTTAGATTGAATACAGATTTAGGCTCTGACTTTGTCTGGAAAGGGTTATAACAGGAGGAAATTATAAATTTTAATTTATTCCCCTGTTAAATTTTTATTTTTAATAACAATTAAGCTAATGCAATTATAGGTTAATAATGAGTGGTCCTCAACCTGTGGTCTGCAAACCGCTGGGGGGGAGTTGATATCATCAGATGGGGTCTATGAAGGCTTGAAGAAATGTTATGATTTAAATCGGGGGTCTCCAACCTTAGCAACTTTAAGTCCTGGTGAACTTTAATTTCCAGAATTCCCCAGCCAGCAAAGGGAATTCTGGGAGTTGAAGTCTGCCAAGGCATAAAGTTGCCAAGGTTGGAGACCCCTGATTTAAATCTTGATTTAAGTCTTGGAGGTCTGTGGCCATAAAAGGTATTTAAAGGGGATCCATGATAAAGAAAAGGTTGAGAATCACTGTGATAGATATTAAAAGTAATAAATACAAAATAGAATTCTACCTGTTGACTCCAAAGCAATAACATTGGGGGATTTTTTTTCAGCATTGCCTTTAGTCCAGGTAGATGAAAAAGGTGAAAAAGTCAGACCAAACCAAAATCGCTGTATTGTAATTTTGCGTGAAGTACCTGAATCCACTCCAATTGAAGTAAGTATATTATTTCATCAACTGAGTTTTTAGAGTCTTATTTTTTAAATTTATAAAGATAGTAAAACACTAATAAGAGAGAAGATACCTGGAGCATTAGCTTTACTATTTCATGACCTGTCTTGAAATTAAGCAGAACTATATTAGTTCCTGGATACTCTTTATAGAAATATGGCTTCAGTAAGGGCTGAATCAGTCTTTGGCTATAGTTCTCAATGAACCCTTCTTCTCTGCAGCCCTGACAAACTATCATTCCAGTCCATCCATCTCATTTATTTATTTATTTATTTATTGTAGGAGGTTCAAGCACTCTTCAAAAGTGAGAATCTGCCTAAATTCATCAACTGTGAGTTTGCGTATAATGACAACTGGTTTATTACATTTGAGTCTGAAGCGGATGCACAACAGGTAAGCTATCTTTTTTGTGTATGGGTATGTGTGCACTTCTGCATGCATTATATTGAATTGCCTATGTCAGAGACTGTATCATCTTCTTTTAATAACCCCATAATCCCTTGCGGAATGGAGTCTGGGCAACTGAACGGAGCTGAGTGTTGGCTGTTGCCAACGCAGTTATACTCAGCAGATATATTCTCAACGTGCCCAGAGAGGAAATGTCTGCCTCTACCTGGGATCGAATTCACTGCCTCTTGAATGTGAGGCGAGAGCGCCACCTCTAGGCCATCGCACCACATGTCAGAGATTGCATGATTTAGATTAATCATGGCTCAAATACTATGATGAGAACACAATCAAAGAAGACCTCAGCTACTAAGTGACAATAAGAGATCATTGTCCCATGTTTAGAACAAAACACTGACTGTTATGCAAATAAGGATTCCATAATTAAATATACTTATTATTTCCCACAGTTAATTTGGCAGTTGGCAAATAATTAAAGGTAGTCAGAGCAAATAGTTAAAGTAGCCACAGTCAGTGTTGTCATATTATTGCAAGTTCTCCAGTTGGGAAGGTATTCATAATGTTAATAGGTATGTTAACTCCACTGGGTGCATAGCGTATAGTTTATTTCCCCCCCGCCCATCTTATTAGCATAAGTCTTGGTAGATTTTGGAAGTCTAGTGAAAAGGAGCCTGAAGTTAACAGTTCCTCAACTACTGTAAGATGTTAATAGTATCACTTGGGTTCAAGTCCCACTAAAATGAGTTATATAACTTGTTCCTGTTGGCTTTAATAAATCTAAAATGCATATTCTGTGATTATCAAATTTGCCTGGATTTCTCTCAAAACATTCTTCAACACCATAACTGCAAAAATCTCCAGTGCTCTCTCTAGCTGGTTCTTTCCCACAATATGAGGTTATTGCCAGATCAAAATAAACACAAAAAAATTTATGTGTTCCCAAACATGGAGCCTATAATATGTTATTTGTTAATTTGAATTACATATGTAAATTCTACATTAGGTAGAAAGGTGTTCATGCTTTTGTTCCCATTAATTCAATTGCACCATTTCAAATAAGTGTATCTTTCTTTTAAAGGCTTACAGATACCTTAGAGAAGATGTGAAAACTTTCCAAGGAAAACCAATTAAGGTAAATGTATGATTTTGGAATTTGATTTTATAATTGGGATAATTCCAAACAACATCTTCTAAGGATATAATCTTCTATCATTTGCAGGCACGAATAAAAGCAAAAGCTATAGCTATAAATTCATTTTTGCCAAAGAATGGATACAGACCAGTGGACATGAATATCTACACACAACAGCGTTATACAACATCATTTGCATACTTACCTCCAGTATACGGGCCCCAACAGCAATTTCCACTATATAGTTTAATTACACCACAAGCCTGGTCTACAACACACAGCTATATTGATCCATCGTTGGTAAGCAAATTGGGGAACCATTTTGTTTGTTTGTTTGTTCATGCTGCTGAGAGGAATTAGGGGAACTGTCCACGGAGAGAAAACTTACACAATTGTATTTTACAACCATTGTATGTATTATTCCTCTGTACCTAAAGCTCTCCATGTATCTATACCTAGAAGAGGGGATTATGCTCAACTTTTCTGCAGTGGTATTCAGTAAGACAGAGAACTTTTAATGAGGAAAATAAAAATCCTTTGAAACCTGACGGTATAGTCTTGAAGCCTTTAGTTTAGTATGTTTGCACTGTTTGCAAAGTATAATTTTGAAACCTTTGCTTCCCCTTTTTGAGTTGGACATCAAGGCATTTCCTGAAGTAGCTTATTTTAGAGTTAAATCTACATTACTTGATCTAATACTATGATTCAAACTCAGAACAGTCTGTTTAATAAAATCTGGGATGGAAAAAATCAAACAGGTTAAAATTCCAGACAACTTTCTGTGATGTAACATGCTTTTTTATATTTTAAAACTTTCAGCATGTCGGATTGATAATGTTGCCTTGTCCTTGATGTGTATTGATTTTTATAAATTCATTATACTAAGCTTACTAAATCAAATCTCACAGGATATAAAATTGCATACAAAGATATTTTATCATATCTCTCCCTTTTATGCTTACTTTCTTCATGTACATTTTTGTCCAGAAGAACCAAGGTTTTAGAAATATAAATGTAAAGGTAGTCTTCAACTTACAACAGTTCATTTAGTGACCGTGCAAAGTTACAACAGCACTAGAAAAAGTGACTTATAACCATTTTCCACAGTTATGAGCTTTGCAGCATCCCCATGGTCATGTGATCAAAATTCAGATGCTTGGCAATTGGTTCATATTTATGACCACTGCTATGTCCCAAGGTCATGTGATCAGCTTTTGTAATCTTCTGACAAGCAAAGTCGATAGGGAAACCAGATTCACTTAACAATTAGCTTTGTTGTAGCATAAGTGATTCACTTAACAACTGTAGCAAGAAAGATCATAACATGGGGCAAAATTCACTTAACAAATGTTTTACTTATCAACAGAAATTTGGGGCCATATTGTATTTATATTGTACCTGTATTTATATTGTGCTGTATTATGAGTGTATTTTATTCTAAAACCAAGGTTTGGTATGTAATGAGAATATTGTATTAATGAGAATATTAATAAGCACAAGCATGATGCTTATGCAGAAAAGTAAAGTGAAGTGTGCTATTGTGCTATTTTCAGAATTTTATGGATATATTGAAAGTTTCAAATCTATATCTGAAATTTTCTGTTCTATAGGTCGCCCCATTTCCAAATACTGGATTTATCAATGGATTTACAGCTCCTACTTTCAAGCCAACTGTTACTCCACTTGCTACTCTTAGGCAGTATACACCAAGAACCAGGCAAGTTCTGTTAATACACTTTGTTTACCTGGACAATATTCCTGGTGCAAATAAACTTATAAATATCTCAGGGGTTTTGATTACAAAATGTCACAATTTCTCTCTCTTCCTTGATCTCTTAAAAAAGCATACACAACAAGTAAGGCAGGTAAAATGGAATAGGGAAATATTTGTATAGAAGACAATGAACCAAAGAAAATTGTGAATTAGCTGCAAATGTTTTATACCAAATTATGAATTCCATTACTAAATGACCATTGAGTCATAACTCTTGTCTTTGTGCAGAGAAATATATTAAGCTTTGGACTGTAGCCATCCATCTACCCTATTCTAAAGATGCCTCTAGGATTTGTGTTTGGCCCAGAGGCATTCTTGGAAATATGGACTGTGATTGAGAATAGTGCCAAACACTGTGATCAGTTGACCTTAGACTCCAGTAAAAGCTGTGCATGTTGGTGCAGTTCTAAACATCTCCTGAAGATGTTATATGACAGCTCTGAAAGGTTTTTATTTTTCCCTGTCCAGAAATCCCAGCAAATCATATCTACGGCATACAATTCCTACTGTAGACAGAGGGACTGGATTGCTAGAGAGCCCTACAATATTCAATCTTTCTGCTGACCGATTAATCAACGGTGTCAGGAACCCACAAACCAGGCATCCAGGACAAAACAGGACACGGATGCAAAGTACTACAAACTATATAAAGCGAGATGTAGGGAGCGGGCGAGTAGAATCCACGGCTTCAGATTCATCCCCCAGCTTAGGCAGAGGAAGGTGGGTATTGAAATTTAGGGTAAAGCACTAGCCCCTGAGGTTTGGGAATGTTGTATGTTTCCATGTTAGAGATTTCAAAAAGAATAATTCTATGGAAATGAGGCAAGAAAAAACTTCTCAGTTGAAAAGAGAAAGATTTAAACAGAAGCAGAACTATTTGAAGTGAATTATTTGATAGTATAATCGGTGACAAAACACTAAGGAGATTCTCAGGTCACTTTAAGCCGTGATGATTCAGTATGTGAGCCAACCTTTGTGTATAGAGAATAATTTCATTGTCCAGCTAAGAAGTTTGTCTGTCTGTTTGTCTGTCTGTCTATTGATAATCTGAGTAAAAACATAACAGCATATGGAAAGTACTGGTTCAGATGTCACATTTATGTGAGGACCTGAGGGCAGGAGGAGAAACAATGGGTGGAAACTAATCAAGGAGAGAAGCAACTTAAAACTAAGAGAAATTTCCTGACAGCTAGAACAATTAATCAGTGGAACAACTTCCCTACAGAAGTTGTGAATGCTCCAACACTGGAAGTTTTTAAGAAGATGTTGGATAAACATTTGTCTGAAGTGATGTAGGGTTTTCTGCCTAGGCAGGGGTTTGGACTAGAAAACCTCCAAGGTCCCTTCCAACTCTGTTATTCTATTCTATATTATGTGCAATAATAATTTGTGCATAATTTACAACTGCTTACCAAAAAAGCTGATTGCTACTATATTGAATTGTTTATTAAAGTGGATCTAATTAGTGCAGCTTAGAAAATAAATGGCAAAGGAATTACTTCCAGAAACTTGAGGAAAAAGGTTTTTTTAAGAAAAAGAAGTTATTTAATGAGCATCATACTTTGGATTTTTTAATATTTAAAGTAAAACAATGTACATCTAGACTTACAAAGTTCTTGCATAAGTGATCTTCACTGAAAGTTATAACATTTCTGGATTCAGGATATTGGACATTTCTGATATTCCAGAAACGCTAGCTGATGTGGTACAAATAAATGGAAAGCATAGGTTTGAAAATTGGTAGCAAGGCCATTCAGACATGTATGACTCTTCCTCTTGCAAATTCAGGATAGCATACCAAGTCCTCCATTTTCTACATCCTTTCAAAAAATTTCACATGACCCTGGGAGGTAGGTTACACTAGGCTGAATAATAGTGATTTGCCGAAGATCACAGTTCACATACCTGACAAAAATAATCTTGAGCCTGCTTCTTTGACCTAATTGAAAGTTCTGATAGCTACACCCCAAGGGTTTTCTCAGTGTAAGGGTATAATCACATTTAAAATGATACCTTAAGAATGAATAAATTGTAATAATGATGATGTCTGTCCTTCCAGAAAAAACTCTTACGGCTATCGAAAAAAGAGAGATGACAAGTTTGTGGTGAGTATGCAATGTCTAGATATTCACTTGAGACTAGAAGATTCTTGACTAGAAGATTCTTGACTAAAGAGTAGCACAGCCTCAGTGAGGAATGATTTGACATAATGTTAAATGGTGATTTAAACTGTAAAAATATCTATTCTAATTATCTATTCTAAATTACCTCCAAATCGTCATGAGGTACATGGCAAAGTTGATGGTGACTCACATTTGTGTTAGATTTTTCAAGTTGTTGAAGCAATTTTACAAAGCATCCCCCTTCTTGTTCCAGTTCTGTTTGAATTCCTTTTCTAACTAATCTGTTCTACCAAACATAGGAAAAAATTCTCCCATAACAAAATAACTGATTCTTGTTTTAGTCACAATGGTTTCCTGCAAACTGCTTGATGTTTTAGCTGATGGTGTTCTTTTCTCCTTATCTATAATTTCCATCTTTTTTTCCTTATGCTTCTACGTGGATTTTGTCTTAAAATTTGAATCTCCCTTTCCATTTCCTCCACAAAACAGAGATACGTTCACATTACTTGTTTCATATTTTGGTCATATTACTAAGAAGAAGAAACACTTAATTTTCCCATATTACAATGGATATAGTTTCCAGCTTCCTGTAGAGAGCCATTTAGAATTGTAATTAAAGGAAGCTGTGTGTTGTAGCTGTTCTTTTAATGACTTTAATTGAAACTTTAAAAAAAATAAGATTGAACCTATAGGATAATATAAAGTAAGAAATGAAAGAAATCCATGAGAAAGAAAGTGAAAGAAAACATAAATATAAAAAAAGAAGTGGCTTCTGATATTCTTGCTGATATAAGTACAATTACATTTTAATCTCTCTCTCAAGTTATGTATCCTAATAAAGCCATAAATCTCAAGTTCATTTTTATCATTTTTACACAAAAAGTCCCTAAGAGCTTTCTCTACCAATAAATGTAAATAGAATCTTTTTTTTTTGTAATCAAAGAAATTAATTTATCCATATCTGCAAGATGTGTCAATTTTACAAAACATTCCTCCATAGTGCATAGTGTTGAATCTTATCTTCTGTCTGCGTGATTGTTTTTCATGCATAAAATTGTCAAGTTGTGCCTAGAAAATCTGCATCAACTCCTTAAAGTAAGAGCTGATTTTTTTGTTTTTATTCACCTGGGTTTCTTGAAATAAAGATGATGGTAAAAGGGCTTTCTTTGTTGCATTACCTTTCGTTTGGGACAGCATCCCTTGAAGAATCACTCCCCTCCCACCATTCCTGCCTTCAAGATAACCTTAAAATATGGCTGTTTCCTAAGGATTTAGTTATGTTATTTGGTAGGCATGTCTAGGTTGGGGGGATATGGAAGAGTGTTTTCTCCATGGTTTCCTCAGGGTGGTGGTTCTTCTTTTATAGCATGTTAATTCCTCTGTTGTTAATTTTTGCTAAGAATCGTTTTTTATGTTAGTCAGTCTAGAAATGGATGGATGGCAATATTAATCCACTACTCGTGGACAATGCTTAAATGCGTTGTGTTTCATTCTAACTTCTGAATGATAAATTTAAAACTATAACACCTACTTAGACATAGCCTGTTGGCAGGAAAGAAAAGTATTTAATTAAATAGAAAGTCAACTGATGTAACTACTTTATGACTGCCTAAGTGTGAGGTATGCATATTTTGATTGTTTCCTACAAGTTTGTGCCCTTTTTCTTGAAGGTTGCTGTTGCCTTGCTTTCTTATTCTACACTTCTCTTGCAGAGAGGACAAACGCAGTCTCCACCGCCTACAAAACCGCCATCTCCAAGTTTTGAGCTGGGGTTGTCCAGTTTTCCTCCCTTGCCTGGAGCTGCTGGCAATCTAAAGACTGAAGACATGTTTGAAAACCGGTTGTCAAATGTGAATGTGTCATCAAAAGAAAAAGTAAAAATCCACAGATGTTGGGCAAGGGTGCATTTAGGGACACACACTTGTTCACTCTGAGGATCATAATTCTTTAATGGTCCTTTGTGATGGTTTTGAGAAAAGAGGCTTAGAAACACCCATCTTACAAAGTATTGCTTTCTGCAGCAGGCTATTTTCTGTAGTGCTGTTGTACTTGATAGTAGCTTTGCCAATATCACTTGGCTAGAAGCCTGCTTGGCATGGCTCTTTATATCCTACTCCTTTATATCCTACTCAGATTTTTCTCAGAATGGTATATAATAGGGTAACCTTCAGCCTGGAAAAGGGTCACACTTCAAACACTAGGTAGAAATGCTTACTGTTACATGTGTTGTTAAGCCCCTCAGATACCAAACTATGTAGCAGCAAATATTAACTCTACCGTTTATTTCTTGTGGTGGACAATTTCTGAAATAGTCTGTATTTGGATAAAATCAAAGCAATGTATCATATTCAGCATTGACTTTGATGCAGATTGAAATTATTTTAAAAAGTTATCTACAGCTATTGTACCATGTTTAATTTCTGAAGTAAACATGGCTTAATCTTTCTTTTAAAATTTTAGTAATTGACCACAGGGGTTGGGCAGGGCTGCTACAGGTAGTCTTGCAAACACAATTGAACTCCAAATTTGTGTTGCTAAGCATGGTTAAGGGAGTTTTGCCCAATGTTACCACCTTTTTTTTGGCCAAACTTGTTAAGCAAATCACTGCAGTTGTTAAGCGAGTCATTCGTTCATTAAATAAATCTGGCTTCTCCCATTGACTTTACTTGTTGGAAATCAGCAAAGAAGGTTTACAAATGGCAATTGCATGATGTTGAAATGCTGCAACTGTCATAAATATATGCGAGTTGCCAAGCATCCAGATTTTGATCATGGGAAACTGCAGTGGCCATAAGTATGAAAAATGATCATGAATCATTTTTTTCAGTGGCTATAACTTCAAACAATCACTAAATGAATCATTTTAAGTCAAGGACAACCTGTACTACCTTTGTTCTGCCTCCCTCTGATGACAGTGGTTTGGTTATAAATATATTCTGCATTTGAATGGAAATGTAGTTTAAATGACTTGAATTTTGTTTTTCTCAGGGCATCAGTGTAGGTACAAACACAGTACCAGCTGGGATTCCTCGTGAGCTTTATTTGCCGGTTTCTTCTGCTCTGCCAAGGACATCTGAAACATCTCCTTCCCCATCCCAGGCTCCTGAGTAAGGACCTTATAATACAGAGCTTTGAACACATTGTTTTGAATCAACATTTTCCATTGTCCATCATCAAAAGGCTGGATATTATTCTGTCAATAGATTTTGAACCATTTTATAAATAACATTGCTTAACAGCAACAGCATAGAATTTTCATCTGAATTGTGCAAAAGCACATACTGACTTATGGCTTGATTGTCAGTGTTGAAAAAATTATCTGTGTGTCTGCAACATAAACAGGTTTCTTACAATAAAAATAGACAGTAGGGATTTGCTACTATGGACGTCACTATGCAGAAGGTAGAATTGAGGCATTTTCATTATACTCAGCTGTTCTTTCTATTATTTTACAGTGATCCCAAAGCTATGGACAAGCAGAAAGAAACTCAAAGTACTCAAAGACGTTGGTACATTGTTACTACTGCTTCTAAATCAGTACAGGTCAATGGGGGCCATCTAGCAGTAAGTGCATTTTGGTTTTTATAAGAAGTTGATGAGAACTTTTTGGCTTTTATATTTTTATTTATACTAGAGGAGAGATTTGTCACAAAAACACATCGTACTAAGCAATAATGTGATACATTTTGTTTTGACTTAGTATATTATGCAAATCCAATTCCTCTGATGCTTTTTAAAGAAACCATCATGTTTTCAAAGTTCTCTCTAACCTCAGAATCCCAGTTGTCTTACAGATGGCAAGCGCGTAAGTCTTACAATTATGACATGTTGAATCAAAAACTTACTATTAAACTCCAGCAACAAAGTAGTCAGAATGTGGTGTATGGGCAGTAAATCCACTCTGTCAAAATAGATATGTTCATATCTATCTTGCATGTTGAGAATCAAGAATTAAACCATAATGAACCATTCCTTGTTGTACAAATCCAGCCATTTTAATTTAAAAGCCCTAGATTGTGGTACACTCTATTGTTTGAACTAAGTCAGTTGAAGTTTTTTTTACCAACCATGACATAATGCTGCAATTCATGCCTGTTCCTGACTGCTTCAGCCATCCTCCTGGATGATTTGCTCATATAGGTAGTCCTCGACTTACAGCCATTCGTTTGAAGTTACAGTGACCAATCCCCAAAGTTACGGCTGTTTCAGTACCCTCATGGTCAGATGATCAGAATTCAGGGATTTAACAGCTCACTGAAAACTGCTGGGGCACTTCAATTACCTTCACCCACCTATCTCCCTCTGTCTGTGCCTTTTTTGGCACTGAGCACTGCACCTTCCCTGCTGCCCTAGTTGACCTTGCCATCTTTTTGCTCCCACTGCTAACCAAGCATGCCTACCTAGCCTGGCGCTCCACGAGGCAACTACTGCCTGCGCAAAGCTTTTTTTGTCCTGGTTGTGCACAATGGTTTCCTCACATCTTCCTACAGCCCCAGAGCTGTGTCATGCCAAGAAAGCTCCTAAGATCCTGAACTGAAGCATGGCAAGCAGCCCCAGAGTCACACAATTAGTAGGGTGCAGGGGGACCAAAAGCAAGGATAGGACCAAAAGCAAGGATGGGGGAGAGATAGGTAAATGGGGAGACATTGGAGGCAATCTGTTACATCGCCAAGGGTCAGGGCTGGGAAGGACCAAACTCAGAATGGTTTGGTTTAGGTCAGGTCCTCTTAGCTAAGAGCAAGTATACCGCTTCATATTTATATATATTTATATTCCGCTTCATAGCACAGCACTCTGTGTTGACGGGGTCAGTGTATTGCCCCCAACAATTCTTATTTTTCCAGACTCAGAAGGATGGAAGAATGAACCCTCAGCTGGTCAGGATTGAACTCCTGGCAGTGAACAGTGAATTGGCCTGCAATACTGCAACCTAACTACTGCGCTATCGCAGCTCTTAATGACTGGTGGAAATTCTCTTAAGGAGTGCCAGGAGTGCCATCACTAAGTGATGCAGTCATTAAGGAAAAGTCACTGATCACAGGATGTCATGTTTTATGGCAGCACTGCTTAATGATGGGATTTCACTCCCAGTTGTTGTCCTAAGACAAAGATTACCTCTATTCCTTACATTATTTTCCCAAATAATCTCCAGAGAGACTGAAACTGCAGCATGATTTTTATCACTCTGATGTCCATCAGGGGTTCAAGATTCTAGTACACAATTGAATGTCTTAGCTCTATTTATGATTCAATTCTTCAGAACAATAAAAATTTCTTAAGGAGTAACATTTTTTGTTGGAAGAATCGCAAACCTATGCAAGGCCTTCATCTTATTTTGTGTAGAATTCATACTTCTGGTGGTGACGAGATTACTCAGTTTTATTCAATTTTATTTTTGTGTGTGTTTTTTTAATAAAGCAGGAACGGCGAAAACCTAGTTATGCAGAAATCTGTCAGAGGATTAGTAAGGATGCAGCTCCATTGCAGTCTCCAAAAGAACAGAAGCCAAACACTGTTGCTTGTGGGAAAGAGGAAAGGAAACCCACAGAAACACTAGAAAGAAGCAAAGAATTGAAGTCTAAAGACCAGTGGAGACCATCAAGACACAGGTCTCCTCTTCCTCCATCCGTTGGAAAACGTCTGACTAAAGAACAGAGCACTCCTCCCAAATCTCCTCAGTGAAAGTAGCACTTAGGTTGAATTTCAAGAAGTTTTCACTATGAAATTACCCTATGTTGACACTCAGAGTACAAAGAAGGAGTTGCTGGTTAAAAGCTTGCAGGGGTTATGAAGTATATGAAATGCCTGCTAGAGGTTTTTTGTTGTTGTTTGTTATTGTTTATTTCTTTGTAAAATAGTTTATTATTATTCTTTTCTTACATCCTTATCAAATTCCCCTTGAGCAACCAGTCAATTCCGTCGGTTTAATTAAATTTTATGTTAGATTGGTGCTGAACATAAGACAATGCCTAAAATCTTTTTTTTTTTATATTATTAGAAGGAAGATGCATTAATCTGAAATCCATTTTTATGAAGCCTCCATGTATGGATGAATACAAGCTCATTCTAATGAGGTTTTTTTTTCCCCTAATTTACTAGACAGAACTGTGCTGCTGTATTTCTTTAAATAACTGGTTTGTAAGTAAGAATCTTCAAAAAAAGTCCTGAATACTAATAATAGCTAATACATGAAATATAAAGCAGAACAGATGATTTACAAATCAGTAAGACAAGTTAACTTTTTTTTTTTTTTTTTGAAATTCCAGTTGCTGTAGCAAATCAGCAGAGTATTTTTTTAAGTTTAAAAAAATAAAACTGGTTCTAATATTTTTGTTTTTGGCCAAAGGAGAACTTCATAAAGATCAACTGTGAGTTCTCTAGATTATTTGCATTGATAGATTGTAAGCAAGTAACCAGTTTCTCAGTCCAAGATGAAATGATCTCATGACTTTCTGGAAAAGAAAAAAAAAGCACATTATAAATTAATTAAATGTGCCCTTGTGTATGGTGGATGCAAGCTAATGGCAGTTTTTCACAAGATAGCACAATAGCACTCTTGTGATGAAGATTTCAATTTTTTGTCCTTCTCTCAACCGGGAAGCTAATTTTGAACCCTTTTCTGATTGAAACCCATGCTCTGTGTAAGTTTTCAAAACTGTGTTCCAAATGCTCTTTGAAAGAGTTTATATCTTAAATCAGCCTGAGTGCTGACACTTTCTATACCTACCAACATTGGCACATGGATTTAATTTCTTTCTTTTAGTCCATGAATTGATGGTGTTTTAGTATGTGTGTGCAAGGATGCACAAGAAAGACATTGCCCTGTATCCTGCCTGGGGTGAGATTTAAGACACTTTAGAAGCAACATGCTTTCTGAAGGACAAGGCTGCACTTAATACATTTCTAATAAAGTTGCTGATAAATTATTTTTTGTTTTAAATACCTAAAGCTTTTCTTTTTGGGTGTTTAAGCAGCAGATGGTTCAGATCAAAAGGTGTTCCTACTAAGTAGTTTATTCCACCTACACACGCACACCTACACACACACATACATGCATACACACCAAAAGATTTATTTAAACAACTGATTTTTTTAAAAGAATTATTTCCATCCAATTTTTAAAGACTTGAATTTTATTTAAACTTGAAAATGACTTTGCCTTAACTTTTGTATAAGACAGCTTAGAATTATTGAAGTCTGACCCCATTAAGGGTTAGCACAGGGTGGCATATACAGAATTACTCAGTTACAGTATCTATGTACTGTCACTGGCCTTACTGGGTAAACATACTCTAGTACAGGTCGTAGTGGCAGTTTTTGTAATATACCTTAAAAAGATCTTAAGCAGTTGATCTTTTTCAAAATGTTGAAAAAAAAATCTGTAAATGGAAATAGTCAATACTGTATTAAAATGTGCACTTGGAAGTGTGTGCTTTTGCTTGTACAGGTGTAAATAATCAGAACATATAAAAAGGTACCATTAAAAAACCTGATAAAAATTATTGATATATTATAAATGTTGCTGTTGAACTGGATGTAGATAACTAAGTGTTGTGGTTTGGATATTACTTTAATTTGTTTTTCCCTTGTTTCTTTTTCTTTACTCTGATAAGTTGAGCTAAGTCTGCCTCTTCACTGCT